>NC_064623.1:219526545-219829575 GCF_023898315.1 Schistocerca nitens
GCAAATTGCTGCAGATTTCAGTCCTGGCCCATCAACAAGTGCGAGCGTGCAAACCGTCCAACGAAACATCATCGATATGGGCTGTTAGAGCCGGAGGCCCACTCGTGTACCGTTGATGACTCCGCGACACAATCGAGATGACTGGGTCTTTGTGTTGTCCTCATCATTTCATCATCATTCATGCACGTGGCGAGATTGGACTGAGAAAAGGGTGGGATTTTTGTACGGGCGGTGATAACCGCGCAGTTGAGCGCCCCATAAACTAAACATAATCATCATCACCATCATCATCACCATCATCATCATCATCCACGACACAAACTTTACGCCTCGCCTGGGCCCGTCAACACCGTCCTTGGACTGTTGATGACTGGAAACATGTTGTTGGTTGGACGAGTCTCGTTTCAAATTGTATCGAGCGGTTGGACTTGTACGGGTATGGAGACAACCTCATGAATCCATGTACTCTTCATGTCAGGAGGGGACTGGTCAAGCTGGTGGAGGCTCTGTAATGGTGTGGGGCGTGTGCAGTTGGAGTGATGCGGGACCCCTGATACGTCTAGATACGACTCTCACAGGTGCACGCCCGTAAGCATCCTGTATGATTACCTGCATCCATTCATGTCCATTGTGCATTCCGGCGGACTTTGGCAATTCCAGCAGGATAACGCGACACCCCACACGTCCAGAATTGTTACAGAGTGGCTCCAGGAACACTCTTCTGAGTTTAAACATTTCCGCTGCCTACCAAAATTCCCAGACATGAACATTATTGAGCATATCCGGGATGCCTTTCAACGTGCTATTCAGAAGAGATCTTCATTCTCGTACTCTTACGGATTTATGGACAGTGCTGCAGGAATCATGATGTCAGTTCCCTCCAGCACTGCTTCATACATTAGTGAAGTCCATGCCATGTTGTATTGAGGCACTCCTGCGTGCTTGCGGGGGCCCTACACGATATTAGGCAGGTGTACCAGTTTCTTTGGCTCTTCTATGTATTTCACAAACTGTTCGAGAAATCGAAATGAGTCTTTGGCAAATGATAACACGTGAAGGAGAAAGTATTTTGCCACATGGTTTTTAGGCAAAACTTCAGTACCTGCTGTGTTATACCACTAACTACAGACTTTTTCGGTGAAACAATGTACTTTTTAAGGGCCATCGATAGCTGGTGAAGCGAGAAACAATATGGCTTTTGGAACAGCATAACTGAAGACACATTACACGTTTATTTTGGAACCGGGTAACTGCTTTTTCATAAGCTGCTCTCCTTACTTTGCCCCAGTTCCTCACTTAATAAACCCGTGTAGTATTCTCTCACAGTAGCGTCTGCACAATATGTTAGTGAGGTGACACTGTGTAAATTGCATTGTGGTTTGGCAAAAGAAGCTTCAAGAGAAAATGTACATTTTACTCAGAGTTTGCCACCCATGACTCTTCTCTGAAAGCTACAAATGGTTAACATGACAGGGGAAAATAAATGATTACTTTTGTTTTTTTTTTCAGCGGAATTATTTTTATATACTAAATAAACCGGAGGTGACAGATCTTGTTGAATGTCACCATGCACTTGTGGGTACGGAGGGGCTCTACTTAATATTTTTTAATAAATATGTGAGTGTAGGCTACAATTCATAATGGCACTTCCCCTCCAGCACTCGGCATGTCACCTATAGCGCCTGTCTGTTTTCCTACAACACTGCTGCTCTCCCCACGCGTGCCCGCCCTGCCGTGTGCGCGTCCACCGACCACATTATTCTGCGCGGCCTCTACTTGCTGCCGTCTTGGATCCTCAGTAACTCACACTTCTTGGGCGGATTTTACACAGAGACAAAAAGTAAGCAACTTATCATAATTTTATTATTTTCACTGTTGTTACTAAATTCCTCCGTTCACACTATTCATGTAAATTCGAAAAAGTGTGAAGTGCAACCGACACTCATTGAATAGTCAACAATGTCCGCATCCCCTTTCACCTGCTGTTCGGCTGTCTGCTACCCCCTCCTCCACCGTGACATCCCTAAAGATATTCTTGGGAGCTCTCGACTGGCGTGGGGAGTAAGGAGGATCGCTGCAATTTTATCACGGCGACCTTCGTTCCAGTCACACAGAGCAGGACTGCCGTGTGACACACAGGAGCCTCCTCCAACCAGCGTGCGGTGCTTGTGTTAAGGAGCAACGGTAGTCGGCGCACCACATCGTACTTGCCTGCATTTTATATTCGGACAAGAGGGCAACAATTTTTCTTGATAACGGATTGTTCATTATTTTAAAGTATGGAAACGGTGTGAAACTTTTTTTTTAGTACCGGGCCACCTGCTCAAACAACTGGGTAGATTATTTTAGAGTTCATAATAGTGGCCAGCTACAGTTATCTGAAACGCAGTTTTACAGTTTTGACTGTGTGCCCATTTCTCTTTTCATATGCCTGTTTTTAACGTGAGACTCAGATTTTTATGTAGGCACTTTTAACATCCACGGCTAGAACTGCGAACGACATTTTGTTGTTCTTACAGTGGATAGCCGTTTCCCTGTTCGTATTAGTTGACAGGGAGGCACATGCACTAGGAAAAATATTTTAGCATCTTTTTTAGCTAATTCTCATCTTATTCAACACTTTATGTCACGACTATATTATAGTTTTATTTAAGCGTAAGGAAAGGGTCTGAACGAGACTGAATGGCATACACTCTTCCATACGTGATTTTTAGTAAACGTTTTTAAATGTTGATAAGCAACCGCTTTCTGTGTTGTCATTGACAGACAGTCTATCATGTCTCTACCATGTTTACAATAATAGCCATTTATTGTTCAGTGTCATTTGCACATTTTTAATTATATGACAATATATCGATCACTCTGCATCAAAGTAAAACTCTGCAAACAAAGTAAAACCAAATATGTATCGTCTAATATTTTACGGTAAGTAGGAAAAAGAATTTACATACATGCATTATATACCTAAGTACACTGGCGTCCAAAATTAAAGCACAAACGGAAATTGTGCAAGGTTGTGTTTATTTTTCCACAAAACAATATAAACAGAACGTAAACAATTGCAATGTGCGTAACGGTAGACAAAAATATTTTCGTTTTTTCCAGCTTAACGGATTTGCACACACATTTCGACAACTGGTAAATGTGCTCAGTATGGGGCGTGACCACCTCTGGCATCAAGACAGGCCTGACAACGACGGGACATGCTGTGAATGATGTCATAAATCTCATGTTGAAGCAATGACGCCCGTTTCTTTCGGGAAAGTTGCTCGCAAGTCTTGAAGAGTGGTTTGTGGATGCTGACATTGTGCAACGTGTCTCCCTAGTGCTCCCCATGGCATGCTCTGTGGGATTCAAATCGGGAGAGCGAGCAGGCCACGTGATGCGTGCAATACCTTCCGTTTCCAACAGAACATCAACCGCTCTTGCTCTATGAGGTCGGTCATTATCGTCCATCAGTACGAAGCCTTAGCCCGCACCACCTCGCTACAACTGCACAGGAGGTCGCAACATCTCGTCACGATACCTGACAGCAGTTAAATCCTGCCAATTCATCCATACAGTTTCATGAAGAGGTGTTCGTGTGGTCAGCATAATCCCTGCCCACAACATTAGGGATCGTTCTTGATATCGGTCTCTTTCCATAATGTTTGGGTCCGAGAATCACTCTCCAGACCAAATCGAGACTCGAGAAGAACATTGGCCCACTCTTCGACCGTCCAGGGTCATGTTGAGGACTTCACTCGAGACGTTCCCTTCTATGAAGACGCTTAGAGGTGCACATGTAGCAGGTCTCCAACAGTAAAGGCCACTCTGCCACCGTTTCTCTCGACACAACACGTCCAGTGTATGCTCCGAGGTCAGATGCCAGTTGCCGAGCAGTTCTAAGGCGGTGTCATCGTGCCCTTACATCCAAATAACTGTCCTCTCTTTCTGATGTCACGCGTGGTCGGCCCTGCCCTGGTCTTTGGGGTACTGTTTCGATCTCCATAAATTGTTGCCACGCCCGAGAAACAACAGAACGATTCAAATTAAGCCGCCGAGCCTCATCAGTGTGCGACTGCCCTGCGTCGATTGTTATTCTGGCTCTCCACCGCAGAGTGTCTGGTAGATGTCTTCTTAGTGCCATACTACACCGTCAGTAACTGTATACACAACGGTTGTGGATGTGGGATTACCTAGCAAACCCCCGGACGTCATCGTTAACATGGTTCTCCGTTGTCCAGAATGCCATTTTCCGTGCAGAACACGGTTGTACCCACTTCTGTTGACAGTTTGTATGATTATACGGTGAATTACACACAAGACGGGGAAATAGCGGTTTGTTGCTTTAATTTTGAACAGCATTGTAGATCCTTCGGCACTCGTCTTGTCTGTTCAGAGTCTCATTTAAGAGTACTGTGTCTTGCAGCTGCGGTCATTGTTTTAAATAGGTATGTGGAGGAGATAGGGGGTACTGGAGGGGGAAGAGGAAAACAGAAGGTTGAGGGGGGAGGGTGGGGGAAGGAGTGAGGTTGATTGGGGGAGCGCAATAGACGTAGGGAGGAGAGTGTTGCGGATGTCATGAGTGTAACAAGAGGAGTGTTGTTAAAATTATAGGAAGTATAATTATGTAAAAATTCTTGTTAAAATATTAAAAGTGTAGAGCAATGGGTGTGTAAAACGTAAACAGCATAAAATAGTAAAATTATAAAATGGAGCAAGCCGGATTCAGTGCCTGGAAAGAAGGCGAGGAGGGGTGAGGGAACAGAAGAGGCAGGGATGCTATACCTTTAACGACACACCACGAAGGAATTATCGGAATGAGACAGAAATCGGTCGATGTGATGTACATGTACAGACCCACAGATGATTACAGTTTCAGAAAAATAGGATGACTTATTGATTTGATTATGGAACGATTTTCACAAATTTAACAAGTTAGTAATACTTTGGCTCATCTATGGCCCTTATGCAACCAGTTATTCGGCTTGACATTGATTGATAGAGTTGTTGGATGTCCTCTTGACAGATGGGAAAAATTACCGAACTTTCAGTTTAATAAGTCACGGCTGCAAAATACTAACGCGAATTCTTTACAGACTAATGGAAAAACTGGTAGAAGCCGACCTCGGGGAAGATCAGTTTGGATTCCGTAGAAATGTTGGAACACGTGAGGCAATACCGACCCTACGACCTATCTTAGAAGATAGATTAAGGAAAGGCAAACCTAAGTTTGTAGCATTTGTAGACTTAGAGAAAGCTTTAGACAATGTTGACTGGAATAATCTCTTTCAAATTCTAAAGGTGGCGGGGGTAAAATACAGGGAGCGAAAGGCTATTTACAATTTGTACAGAAACCAGATGGCAGCTATAAGAGTCAAGGGGCATGAAAGGGAAGCAGTGGTTGGGAAGGGAATGAGACAGGGTTGTAGCCTATCCCCGATGTCATTCAACCTATATATTGAGCAAGCAGTAAAGGAAACAAAAGAAAAATTTGGAGTGGGAATTAAAATCCAAGAAGCTCGCCGGTGACATTGTAATTCTGTCAGAGACAGCAAAGGACCTGGAAGAGCAGTTGACCGGAATGGAAAGTGTCTTGAAAGGAGGATATAAGATGAACATCAACAAACGCAAAACGAGGATAATGGAATGTAGTCGAATTAAGTCGGGTGATGCTGACGGAATTAGATTAGGAAATGAGACACTTAAAGTAGTAAAGGAGTTTTGCTATTTGGGGAGCAAAATAACTGATGATGGTCGAAGTAGAGTGGATATAAAATGTAGACTGGCAATGGGAAGGAAAGCGTTTCTGAAGAAGAGAATCGAGTATAGCTTTAAGCGTCAGGAAGTCGTATCTGAAAGTATTTGTATGGAGTGTAGCCATGTATGGAAGTGAAACATGTACGCTAAATAGTTTGGACAAGAAGAGAATAGAAGCTTTCGAAATGTGGCGCTACAGAAGAATGCTGAAGATCAGATTGGTAGATCACATTAACTAATGAGGAGGTATTGACTAGAATTGGGGAGAAGAGAAATTTGTGGCACAACTTAACTAGAAGAAGGGATCGGTTGGTAGGACAAGTTGTGAGGCATCAAGGGATCACCCGTATAGTATTGGAGGGCAGCGTGGAGGGAAAAAATCGTAGAGGGAGACAAAGAGTTGAATACACGAAGCAGATTCAGAAGGACGTAGGTAAACCATCCTGTGCAAGCTTCTTCGTCTCTCAGTACCTACTGGGAGACGAAGAAGCTTGCACAGGATAGGGTAGCATGGAGAGCTGCACAGGATAGGGTAGCATGGAGACTTGCATCAAACCAGTCTCTGGACTGAAGACCACAACAACAATATTGCTTAAATTACTGGGTTTTTAAAAAGTGATACATATGATAGACAAATTAACTTAAAATTGTGACCTTCAATGTAACAAGTGGCACAATTATTTTTAACATTTTAGTAGGTCGGTTTTTGTGTGATATTTTGCAACTGATTTCAAACTATCTCCCCATGAGCTAGAGGCTTGAATCTTTCAGCATAGCTCATAAGTAGATGGCAGTGCAATATTAAATCTGTTTCTTTTCTGTGGGGGCGGAGGTTACTTCGATTTGTGTGTGTGACAGTGTGGTGCAAATTTTGCAGTTAAATTAAAATAATCCAACGTCCCGATGAGCTAGTGACGAAACTATGACAGTGCAATATTAACTCGCGTTTTTTGTCTGGTGTATGGCGAAGGAGCATTGTGTGTACAGCTGTTTCACCCTTTTCTTGTCCAGTCGAACGTTTCACGATATGAACGGTTGCTGGTAAACCTCTTTGTGTGCTCTATCTCTCATGGTCTTTTCGCGAGATATACGTAGGAGGAAGCAATGTATTGGTTGAATCTTCTAGGAACGTCCGCTGTCGGAACTTTAACAGTGAAGGACACCGTGATGCATATGACTTCGCTTGCAGCTTCTGCCAATGGAGTTGGCTGAGCTTTTCCGAACTGCTTTCGGACTTACTAAGCGAGTCTGTAACGAAACGCGCTGCTCTTCTTTCGATTTGGTTACTTTCTCTATCAGTCATATCTGATACGAATACCAGACAGACGAGTAGTATTCAGGTATTGGTTGAAAGAGAGTTTTGTAAGCCACTTCCTTTGTAAGTTAATCTTTCTGATATCTGCTTATGTACGGTTAGTGTCAAGTGCGCGTTAGACTTTAAATTGCTGCGGACACACATTCCTAGACATTTTATGGGTGTGATTGCTTCCAGTGATTGTTCTACAATCGTGTAATCATACATTAATGAGTCATTCTGCCTGTTTGTGCGCAATACGTTACATTTGTTTATGTTGAGGGTCAACCGCCAAGCCCTGCACCATGCGTGGAGCATCTGCAGGTCGTTTTTCACTTTGCCATGTTTTTCTAGCATTGCGACTTTGATGTATAGAACGCGTAAAGCCGCATGGAACTTCCCACGTTACCTATCAGTCTTACCGATAAAAGCAAAATCTGCAGAAAGTTATATTCCGTACTACAAACACACGAAAATGCAATTCTGTATATAATGGGAACACTAATTTGAAGTGAATCAGCGTTAAATCACCCCGCCAGAAGCGCATTTTTCCATTCGAAACTATTCTTTTTTTCTACATTCTCAGGGCTGCTCTTTTCTACCATACTCACGAAGTTGGTCTCCATAGATCAATCAATCAGAAAAAAATAGCAGAAAATATTCTCACACGGTAACAAAAACTTGTAAGTAGTACTTACTTATATTCATTTATGTACTTCATATTTGTATGATGAAGATTTACTGTCTAGTTTCTATATACTGTTTAAAAATGTAGGAAACAATTATCCTAACTGGCATTTTAATTTATCTCTGAGTACATATGTGATCTCTACATTCTCATTAGGAGTTTACTATGGAAAAAACAATATTTATAGGAATGTTGTCAGTTCGATGAAGTTTTGTTCCTTGTACGTGAGAGATATTCGCATATCATTTATTACAATTATGTGTGTTACTGTTCAGTAAATCAGCACTATTTATTTTTACGTGCATGATAACTTCAAATATATTTAGTGAGGTAAAAAAAAGTTCTTCCCGGCCGAGAAGCGAACCTGCGTCTCCCGCGTGACAGTCGGGCATACTAACCACTATACTACCGAGGACTGTGTTCTATGTCTTGGGGAATGGTTACCTGTGAAGTAAGGTATTTTGGATAATTGTTATGATATATTGGTTTATGTAAAATGAAAAATTGAAAAATTTGTGTGTGACATGTTTACTAAAGTGGAATAAGCCGCTAACTGTTTTGGATGGATTTAAACATAGTCTCCTCTTCTGATATTATTCATGCAGCTGTTTCAGATCTGCTGAGTGTTTTGTCTTTTTTCTAGATGGTTTGTTTAGATGACTGCTACCTCGTCATCAGCATAGCAGAATTTTTGTGAGGTCCTTACTATCGCGTCAGAAGTAGAAAGGTTGAGTGAACTACGACGATTGGAACTTAAATAGTGGCAACTATTTATTAAGCCGATACAAAAGAGTTACATGTGTGCACCTGTTACTATCCTTCAAAGTAGTCATCAGCGTTGTGTAGAATCCGTTTCCAGTGATGTGGAAGGCGTAGTATACCTTTAGCAGAGCCTGTTCTGCTGACTGTGGGAATGGAATGGTCTACTGCCTGTCGAATCCCTGGAACAGTTCTGAAGCGAATGCCACGAAGTGATTCCTTCATCTTCGGAATCAAATCAAAGTCACAAGGACTTAAGTCCGGGGCCGGCCGCGGTGGTCTCGCGGTTCTAGGCGCGCAGTCCGGAACCGTGCGACTGATACGGTCGCAGGTTCGAATCCTGCCTCGGGCATGGATGTGTGTGATGTCCTTAGGTTAGTTAGGTTTAAGTAGTTCTAAGTTCTAGGGGACTTATGACCACAGCAGTTGAGTCCCATAGTGCTCAGAGCCATTTGAACTTAAGTCCGGGGAGTATGGTGGATGGTACAGTACTTCCCAGTCCCATCGACCGAACAGAGCAGCCACAGCTTGCGCTGTATGCGCACGCGCATTGTCGTGCCAAATGGTGGGTGGGTTGCGCAGAAAGTTTCGCCGCTTCTTTCCCAAAGCTGGTCGCAGGTGATGCTCCCAAAACGAACAGTAATACTGTGCATTGATTGTCTGCGGTGGAGGAACATAATGCGTTAGGACAACACCATCACAGTCGTACACGAGAATCACCATAACTTTAGACCGCTCCATTCGCACCATCAACAGAACAGGCTCTGGTAACGGTATACTACGCCTTCCACATCACTGGAAACGGATTCTACACAACGCTGATGATTACTTTGAAGGACAGTAACAGGTGCAAACATGCAACTCTTTTGTATCAGTTGTGAATAAATAGCTGCCGCTATTTAAGTTCCAACCGTCGTATTTCAGAGGTTTCTGGTAGTTTACCTTCCGTTCCCAGTAACTTGCTAGTCTTTTCGTGCTATAGTGACTCTGAAGTATCGATTTCCTTTATATGTCTTCGATAATAACTTGTTGTGCTTAGTTTTTGGGATTCTGAAAAGCTTATAAAACTTTAGTGTCCTTACAGAACCACTGCTGGCTTATGGACAAGATTTTCCGGCACTGGGTTTATTGCTGATAGAAAAAATATTCCCTTCCTCCTTGTGGGACTTTCTGGACTCAAATGCTCAGGTTTTGTAGACGTAGGTTGTATGCTTGATTTTGTACAGGATGGACATATGGGCGTTATGGAATAATAGGGTAAATTATAGAGAAAGGCCATTTATTGGCTAAAGCATGTTGGAAAGGGGCTACATAGGCCTAGGGAGGCGAGGGTGAGCTAGAGCTTAGAAATTGGCGAACATTGTTCGCGAAGCTACCGAAAGTTGTTGTCTGCCAAAACTAAGTCCACAGTGCCGCAGCACCGGGAGAAGCGGGAGATGTTCAATGCTACAGGGCGCATCCGACTCGCGGGAGAGCAAGAATACAAGAGAGCGAGCCTGGCGACGGGCGGCCGGGTGTGTTCGACGCTCCACGCGGCTTCCTCCACCCTGATTGGTCAGGACCGAGCAAACCGTGCGGGCGGCATGGAACTTCCCAGAGCGTTGCCTGCTAAGCGACGCCTGGGGAGGCGTTACCTCGTAAGCACATGAGAGAGGCGCGTGATCAAGGTGCCCTTCATCGGTGGTGACTTCCTGTTGCTAAACCGTGGGACGAAAGAATTTACAGGCAGTTAACACTGTCGGCCGTGGCTTGGCCGCAATGGAAAAATGAAGTTACCGTTTGGGTGCTCATATAATAAAGTAAAATCTCCTACTGTCTGGCTCATCCTTTACAATTTAAATGATTCCTTTGATGGCTACTTTCTTTTCCTAAGAACTGACTAGCAAATTATGGCTGTCATTAGGTTACCGGAGATTGCCAGTTTGCCCCCATGAATTCGTGGAAGCCACGTTGCACTTACGAAAATATCTGAACGACCAGCAGCAAGCGAGATGCAGAAGCCACCTGTCGCCTGCCGTACCAGCCAGCCTCAGCAGCTGGTGTAAGAGTCACTCGCCGACGCGTCACTCACATCCGCCAGTTGAGGTTCGGTTCAGTTGATCGGTCGCTATCACTTCTTCCAAAGTGTTACCGAGGTGTTCCATTTCAGTCTTTCGCTTTAATTAGTGCCTCGCCCATTGGCAGGCGCATGTCCATAGTTCGATTCTGATTGATCATTGACGTCTCTTTTTTTCTGATCTTTCCGTGTTCCTGGTGTTTGTGGGGTCGGTATGTAAGAATATATTGTATTTTTGAGAATTTCTGCGTATTTATCGACTTTAAGACGGGTTCTGCGTCATCCACCTGGTAGATGCTGTCGTATTCGAAGGATCATGGTTCAAATGGCTCTGAGCACTATGGGACTTGACTGCTGTGGTCATCAATCCCCTAGAACTTAAAACTATTTAAACCTAAGTAACCTAAGGACATCACACACATCCATGTCCGAGACAGGATTCGAACCTGCGACCGTAGCGGTCGCCCGGTTGCAGACTGTAGCGCCTAGAACCGCTCGGCCACCCTGGCCGGCCGAAGGATCGTTTGTACGATCAGTTGTAGTGACGTGAAACGTGTCTTTTGTAAACGTTGTCTATCCCCGTAAGATATGCTGCCCACTTTACAATGACAGTAGTGTTGCTGAAACATCAGTGAAATTTTATGTTAAAGAACCCTGTGTTAGTAATAATCAACATGCTAAACGTACTCCAATACCGCCTAACGAAACTTTTATCCAAAAACGGAGTAGTACGTTCTAACGTTGCACACAAAACATGGATTCAGCTATTTATTGCTGTCTTATTGTACAGCGTATGACTGATCTTGGTTTTACGTTTGTCAGCTTCGTTTGTATACACACTTTCGTATACGACTATTGATAGGCATGATTTTGTTGTTAATGTCATTAACATAAATTTACGAGTATTAAACTTCCCATTTCTACCATTTAAATGAAAATATGCTATTTGTGACCACAAGTGGTGGCAAATCGTGCTAATATACTTATTTTGAGACATTAACTTCTTGCCTTACAACCTTTACTTACTAGAGACTTTTCTTCAAGGTGCGTCTTGAAATACAGACACAAACATTTTAGTTAAAGCTTAAAGGCTTAATTGTCTTGGCGTAAGTCAACATCGAGAGAGGACGTACTTGAAAAGTAAGGTGATTGCTTTTATTACGGAAACTGTCTCTTTGTAAGAACGTATATTTTGTACACGTAATGGAAAGGCTTTTCCTTCAGCTTCAGATGTACAGGAAGTGATAATTACCCGTATTTAACATACTAAAAAGATGTGGACCTTTATTTTAATAGCCAGACTGTGTACATGCTTTCTGCTCACTTTTGGATACTTTTTGCACACTGCACACGTTACCATTTTTGGGGTAGTGCGACCGTGTAGTGGACGGACGGACGGACGGGGGGGGGGGGGGGGGGTGTTTTAATCGTAAGGTAAGATATTTTTGGAAGCAGCATCCAGTGCTATCTGCAGATATTTCTAGAAATGGCGCTAGTATTTCCTTATCTGGATTTCTTTCGTGCGTTTATGCTAGAAGTCCGTAAATTATTGTGATTTGTGCATCTGTCTTTTGGTCGTGATCGCGTGGGCCGTCACGGCAAGTAACCATTAAGCTGCCGGTTGTTTCAGCTGCGGAAGTGGTTTCATGTTAGAGACGCTGAGCAAGGCGAATGTGTTGTAATCCAGTCTGGTTTCGTTCATATGAGTGATCGTTTACTAGGGATAGGACATAACATCACGAGTCTCTTTGAACAGAAAACAGTGTTCTGTGCTGTGCAGTCGATTGCATTGCTCGCAGATGGTGGAGTTTTTAAGCTCTACTTTGCTAGTCTTTCATTAGTTTTTGTTGTTGTTTTTATGGTCTCCATTTCGAAGACTGGTTTAATGCAGCTCTCCACGCTTCTCTATCCTCTGCAAGACTCTTCATCTCTCAATAACTAATGGAAGCTACATCCTTTTGAACCTGCTTACTGTGTTCATCTGTTGATCTCGAACTACAATTTTTACCCCCTACAAATCCCTCCAGTACTAACTTAATGATCCCTTGATGTCACAGAATGTGTCCATTCAGCTGATCCCTTCTGTTATTCAAGTTATGCCGCAAATTTCTTTTCGTCCCAATCCTATTTAGTATCTTCTCATTGGTTATATGATCTGTCCATCTAATCTCCAGCATTCTTCTGTAGCACCACACTTCAAAAGCTACTATTTTTTCTTCGTTTGTCATCTACGTTTGACCTCCATACATGACTACATTCGAGACAAATACCTTTCAGAAAAGAATTCTTAACGCTTAATTCTATATTCGATGTTAATGAATTTCTCTTCTTCAGAAACACTTCTCTTCTCATTGCCAGTCTACATTTCATATCTCCTCTACTTCCTCCATAGTGAGTTATTTTACTGATCTAAATCACTCAGCATCACCCGATTTAATTCGACAATATTCCATCATCTTGTTTTGCTTTTGCTGATGTTCTTTTTATATCCTCCTTTCAAGACATTGTCCATACCGTTCAATTGCTCTTCCAAGACCTTTGTTGCCTCTGACAAAATTACCATGTCATTGGCAAACCTCAAAGATTTTATTTCTACTCCCTTAACTTTAATTCGTTCTGCAAATTTTTCTTTTGTTTCCTTTACTGCATGCCAACTATACAGTCTGAATAACACTGGCGGTGGGTTACAACGCTGTCGCCTTCTCTTCTCAGCCATTGCTTCCCTTTTATGCCCGTTGGATTTTTATAACCGTCGTCTGGTTACAGCACGAATTGTAAACAGCCTTTCGGTCCCTGTATTTTACCCCTGCTGCCTACAGGATATCAAAAAGAGTATTCCAGTCAACCTTGCTAAAAGCTTTCTCTAAGTCAATAAATGCTATAAAAGTAGGTTTGTCTTTCCTTGTATTCTACGGTAGGTCGTAGGTCAGTGTTGCCTCAAGTGTTCCTACATTTCTGCGAAATCCAAGCTGATTTCCTGCGAGGTCGGCTTCTACCACTTTCTCCATTCTTCCGTAAGAATTTGCGTTAGTATTTTAGAGTCATGACTGATTAAACTTGTAGTTCGATAATTTTCACACCTGTCAGCAACTGCTTTCTTTGGAATTGTAATTATGATTTTATTCTTGAAGTCTGAGGGTGTTTCGCCTAACAGAGAAGAATTTGACCTTGGGCTGACAGTGAACCAGATTATCCGCAATATGCAGGTACCAGTAAACTCACCACCCAGAAAGAATCAAACGGTTTCGAACGTCCGATTACTGTCCAAACGACTTAATGTGACAAATACTTGACCTTAACAATGTAAGGACAAAAAGGTCAGAGAGGATTTGAAGTTACGTTGAAAGTTGTTAAGTATAGTCTGGGTAATTTGAGGTCTGTTTTAAGCAAAAGCTAGTTTTTTACGCACTTCAGTGTTTATGAAGTCACATTTCCTGAACTATGTGTCGTACAGTGACATAATTTTACAGGTACCTCAGTGGTGTACGAAGAAACTGTCTACAAAATGTGTTGCGAATAGATGTAGTACTAAAGAAGTAATGAATTAAAACTTCATGCCTTATGCTGAAGTTTTACAGGATGAACGACGACAATGTAGTAAAGCGATAAACTTTTTTTCTTTCATCATTTTGGGGCGGCGCGGGGGGGGGGGGGGGGGGTCAGCGAGAAAAAGTTAGACAAGGTTTGAAATTATGTGTCAAGTTTTTTGGAAGTCTCTAAGTCCTATCATTTTCAGATGAAAGATAAATATATTCTGGATATATTCTAGACGTGTTACTTCTCTTCCAATGTTGTTCAAAACATTGTAACTTCGCCGGCCGCGGTGGTCTCGCGGTTCTAGGCGCGCAGTCCGGAACCGTGCGACTGCTACTGTCGCAGGTTCGAATCCTGCCTCGGGCATGGATGTGTGTGATGTCCTTAGGTTAGTTAGGTTTAAGTAGTTCTCAGTTCTAGGGGACTGATGACCACAGCAGTTGAGTCCCATAGTGCTCAGAGCCATTTGAACCATTTTGAACCATTGTAACTTCTTTGGTGATAATACTCAGTAAATTTCCTAAGATGGCCTTGTAAGACGAAAACTGGTTAACAATAAAAGTAATATTGTAGAACAAAAGCAAACTGGTGCTTTTCATTTATTATATTCTGGATAATTTGCGCGCCACGAGTTCGCTGCCTGAAAATGTTTACACAGTTTCTAACGGTAATACTTGTGTTAAACACTTAGCATAAGATATACCTTTTAATGAGTATATCGTGACAGCATTTTAGAAATACTGAAAATCAAATTTCTATTGCTCCTGGAAGCCGTTAAATCGGCAACGTGCTACTGGGACTGTGCACCTTGAACCTGATTGGCCGTTTGGTGATAGAGATTTTATGGCACCGTAGTATTGTTTCATATTGTTTCATGAGCGCACATTCGTCGCCCCGTTTCTACAGCACCATATAAGCTCCCTCGGGTGCGACTGCTTCGCCAGGCCGTGAGGAAAACCTCAAATAAAACAGAAATCCTGAAGATGGAGTTTTCGTACCGAAATACATATAAGGAATAAATAACCGAAATTCAGGCGGTTGGCATACTTTTATTCACAAACTATGGATCCTTCACTGTCTGTCGCGTGCTATTTGAAGTCATTATGGATGCGTAAAAAATAAAAGATAAAACAGTTGTTGTTTCTGGCAACATAGGAGATGGTTCGATATGTGATCACAGTCTAAATTACTAACCACCGGAAAAATGCACGTGTCAGAGGGGGAAAAAAGGCGAATATGATTCTCTTTAAAAAACTTCAGAGAAATGGGGAAACAGCTGCCACAATCCTAATTCCGCCTCCCCTATAAAATATTTTGGCATGTGAAATTATTCGCGCTTCTTTTTTAGACATAATAGCTTAAATACTTTTAACCAGTCTCACTTTGTATTAAACCTTCATACCCAGCATCTTCCTCTCACTGCCGCCTCTATATGTATATCTCGCACTACCTCATTCTCCCATTGATGTACAGTGTATCCCACTGCTACTGTCTCCATTCTCCCTTACACAGTCTCCTTTTGCCTTTATTTCTCACTTTCACTGTCTCCACCATACCTCGGCAGCTTAAAAATTCTGGGGGTCCAAAATATGTTTTCCCTCATAGCAGCAGGTTTAAAATATTTGTGTGGGAGTGTGCCTATGTATTGCCTCCACTCATATGGATTTTTCATTTCCACTGTCTCCTCTCTCTTTTGCCTACACAGCTTCTGCCTGCGTCCACCTCTCCTGCTCTTTTACTGCCACTGTCTCTCAGTGACCATTACTATCCCCTCACTCTTTGGCTCCCGCTGCTATTGTCTTCATCCGTCTCTCTTTCACAGCCACTTTCTCTCTCCCCCATCTGTGTCTTCTCTGTCTCTCTCCCACTGGCACTGTCACCTCTCTTTACCATCGTCGCTTTCTCTCTGCTACTCTCTTTCAGCAAAAAGAGGGTGTATATGTTCGCATGCCAAAATTATTGGTGAGGCAGGCGGGATGACTACTGAGGCAGCTAGTTCCCCACTTTTGTGTCAGACTTTTTTTAAAGAGAAACGTATTCGCCGTTTTCTGCTCCGACAGGAGCATTTTTCTGCTGGTTCCCTTCTCTTCCCTGCTACAGCTGGGAGTGCTGCATGTATAAAACAAATTCTAAAAGTCAGTAAATTTTTATTAGTTTATTTATATACTTTGACACATTTATATACTTTGACATACTTAAAAGACAAATAATTACTCATAAGGTAACACGAAATCGTTTGCATTAATTTTTTTCAGGATACTTCACTCATCGATCCCATTTCATCCGGTTTCTTAGTTCTATCTTAAAAGAATAAAAATGTTATTAGAAATATGTTACTGAATTCGCAGCATTTCCAATTTTACATAAGTTTTAGCAGTCATTTTAAGTTCTTTACAGATATGTTGTGACCCTCTTTAGCCCTTTCTTTCGTTACTGCAGTATCACTTTGGGTAGATTTGTGTAGTAATGAAATTTCCATTATACAGAGGCAGCGTGTCGTAATGAGTAATTGGTGAGAAAATGCTGACTAATATGTAGTTCTGTAAATAACTGCGGTGACCGTAGAACCGTTGCCATGTGTTCAATACGTCACTTACAACTATATTTACGCTTCGGACCAGGTATTACATGCGTATTTTACGTGCATGAGTACGGTAACTTTGAACCTCTATATCTCGGTAACGTATAATGTTGTCGGAAAAGTTGCAAAGTCCCGCGAGAATGTTATCTTAAGAAAATATGATAAAAATTTCGACGATTTGTCATGAATAGAAATTATAGTAATGGCCATCCTCACAATTGGTACGTTTCGTATCGCAAAATCATGCTTTTTCTGGGTGTTCTCAGGAACCACCGATGGACAAATCGTACTTTTATAAGCCGCCTAAGACTGACCCTACACCACACCAAATGCAACAGAACCAACCGATCTGCTCAATTTACTTGGGCTGTTGGAAGCGGGTAAAGTAAAAATTTTGACCTTTCACTGTAGGATAGCTGCAGTAAGCCCGTTCTTTCAATAGATATAAAAATGATCGCTGTGCCAAGGGCTATCCAAAACACTTGACCCCTTGTCTCTGTAACCAATAGAACCCGAGATACGACCCCTTAAAAAAAAAAAAAAGCATTTTCGCGCCCAGGTTTTTGGAGCATATTAAACCGAAAACGCTATCCCGGGAGACCGGTACGCCATACCATTTACTGCTTAGGGGCAACAAAAATTCGATTTTCAATATTTCGCGTAATTATCGACCGAATTAAAAATGCTGTCATAATGTACCAATTAAGTGGTACATTTTTGTGATGAAAGTTTAACAAAATGAGACAAATTTTATAGATAGAAACTGTATGTTTGTCCTGAGGTAGCGTAACTGATGGCACGCAAATACAAGGACTTAATTCGTCCATCATTTGAGAATGAGAGCGCTTAGCAAGTTCTAACGAAGATGACGCGTAATTTCAATCCTTCCTTTTGGAACTTTTTGTCGCTGACACGCCCCGCGCCAAACACACAAAAAACAATGAAAGGAAAAAGATTTATCACTCAGTACATTTCCACTGTTTATGCAGTCAAACTTAAGAGTCAGGTATGACGTTTTAGTTTACTACTTCTCCACTACTTATTCTATTTGCAACACACTGTGCAGACAGTATCTACATATGTCACTGAACACACCTGCAAAATTATATCATTATATGACACACAGTTCAGTAGATATGACGTCGTAGACATTGACATGCATGGAGAACTAGCTTTCGCTTAAAACAGCGCACGGATTACCCAGATTACGCTCGTACAGTGTTTGGAAATGAGAGCACTTAGCGGCATCCTACAAACTTTAAGCACAATTTCAAACCTTTCCCAAGCTTTTTCTCGATTATTTGCTAAAATGCAACACATTAACTCGAAAGTAATTGGTCGTTTGAAGCTGCTTTATACGTGGGAGTTCGATCCCTGGTATGACGAGAAGTATTGGTGCTTCAGCTTCGTTAAACCTGTCAGGCTTGTCCAAAAAGCTGCGTGACAGCGTTGAGCAGAAGCTCCTCTCTAAGTCTTGCCGTTTCCTAATACAGCGTCGGGACAGACACCAGTCAGAGTTGAGCCAAATTGCAAACATGCACGAAGTCCCCCTCATGTTTGATTTCTCATCTTACAGAATTTTTGATGAGAACGCGGCGAGAACTGTAGCTCCGAAGACAAATGCACATTAAATGATCGCATAGGCAGCGACTGCAACTTGTACCTGTTAGTAAACGTTTCCAACAACGATTGGATCGATCTAGATCGGTGAGTATTTGGTTTGAAAATGTTTTAAGCAGGAGATTAGTTGAAGTCTTACACAAATCTCCATTAATGGTGCGAGGTCAGTTTAAGACAAATGTAAAAAGTGCGGGGGAAAGCAGAATTCGCTACAGAGCGCAATACACGGAGTTTGAGAAGTAAACTCCGATCACTTGATGTAAGCACTAACATCGCCCTCAGAGCAACCTCGAGAGCCGAGTTAAACCAGCGGAGGAAGTCTCCTGGCAGCAGGAAAATTAACTATAGGATAAAAAGACCCTGGCTTAATGTCAACGTTGACGTCATTGTGAAGTCGTAGACAAAGTGTGCTATTTCAAATGCTGTAGATAGAACTGATAATGAGGCAATATGCGAAAACAGTAATTCATAGTCAGAACAGATACGAACTTGCTCTTCACCCTGTCTCTGATGACCACCTCGTCGACGATACGTTTAACACTGATTTTCCTTCGTTTGCTTTGGCTTGCCGTGCTCTTTGCTTCGGTCCTTTACATATTCCAACATGTCGGGCTGTCGCTTAGAAATTCAAAATTAATTATTAATTAACTAAAAATTATGTTAACTTCTGTGCTGGGTATCCACAGTGCTGCTAGCCCTGATGAGAACTTAAATTTCCTTATGTGAGGCCCGTATTACCATGTCGAAGTTCTTTGCCAAATCTTTTATAGACTTAGGACCACGCTCTAACTGTTATAAGATGTGATAAAAGTACCCCACTCCACCGTCGAAGATTTTATAGAACGCGTTTTATAAAACATAATTGACAAATAATGGACACTGGAGATAGCGATTGCAGTGCATCTCAAGATGGTCTCTGCTGGCTAATGTTAAGCCTCTTTAGCGGGTGCTTCATATGCCACAGATTTGTTTGCACACGAAACGATGCGCTGTTGTACGATTACATTTTTCGTTAATGGCGGAGATTTGACGTTATATTTTCGTTAGTCTCCAATTAGTTGGTGGTAAATTATCATTTTTTGCTGTTGATATCATTTTCCTCTCGTATGGTGATTTCCTTATTATGATTATCATCATCACTATTATTATTATTATTATTATTATTATTATTATTATTGTAATTCTTCAGGCTTTCCCGGCGATCTAATGACATCTGAGTCTCAGGTCGCACCTGATGAAGGTAACGAGTTACGCCACCGAAATATCGTGCAAGTACGACGCTGATATTGGGCAGAACACCCGACAACCCAAGATGTCATTATTATTATTATTATTATTATTATTATTATTATTATTATTATTATATAAGTTTGGGCTTTTAAAGAGCACGTGGGTTCTTTTATTTTATTCTCCACTGCACCATTGATAGTTTGAAAATACCGCCTTGATTGCGGATGGTTTTCTTCGTACCGAATTGGTCGATTTTACAACGCTCTGTCCCTTGTTTTCGCAACAATGGATAGCGGATAGTGTATGGCGCTTTGCGGATTATTACCGGGGATTTGTCAGACTCTCAGTATGTTCACGTTCACTGCATACGGCAGTCGATATGAGTAGAAAGTTTGTATTTGTGCCATAATTTGCCAGTCTCTACTATCAAAGACTTTGAAATCTCGTTTTAACAATGCTTACGTAAATTTATAGTATCAGTTACTTAAAAAATTTTCCGGTACCGGGAATCGAACCCGAGCCTCCTGGGTGAGAGCCAGGTATCCTAGCCACTAGACCATACCGGAGGATGTATTCTAATTTCTATGAAGGTGGAAAGTGCTGTAGTGACATCCTTTACTCCGTTTATATCTTTAAATTAGAATATCGTTCGGTAGAACTCGTGTCGGATGAATGGAGTAAACTTTCGGAAACAGGACGTGCGTCTGTGCCGTGAACTGGCTTCCTGCGACAGAGATGTGGATCCAAGGCGGCTAGGTGGAGGGATCATGGCCGCTTCGACTCGCGAAGAACACTTTACTAAAATACACTAATGGAAAGTGTTACACCACGGAGCAAAAGCCCGATATTTATCAAACTTTGTAGAGATACTCATCACATAACGAGTATTAAATGATTCACTCTTTTATTCCTTTCGGAACAAACAAGCAAATTGTGTTTGGTCAAGCCAGAATCGTTTTCCGAACGTATTTATTCCTTAAACAAAGACACGACCAGTCATGTCCCAACTGCTTTTCTAGTCTCAGATGCGGACATACCATGCGAGTCCGTTCTGGAGTTGCGATGCTTCAGCGCCCGCTACAAGTTTCCCGTTTCTAATAGCTTGCGTATACAGGGTGATACAGTTCAGCTGTTTTTCCTCTAATGCTTCCGGAACTGTTTAAGGCATGCTTACTCAGTTTTCACTCAGATAAGTTGTGAAAAAGTCCTCAATAAACGATGTAAAATTTCGTTTCGTAGGTATTTTAGTTATGGTGATATCGGTATCAACTTCGTGTTTTCAGATGTAACGATGATAATTTCTGCTGCTTGTATCGTAGTCCTAAAAGAGACGAATTTAACGGCGTTGCACTCTTCAAAATACGATTAATAGTTCCCGTGAGCCAATGAGTTTGGAAAATAAATGTCTCACAAACCGAGATACACTAGATAAGGTGCTTCTTTGCGCATAATACAGAAGGAGTGCGAAGAGAATAGCTCAGTTGTACTTACGAAGGTATTCTGTCAGACGGTGTCCACCAAGAATGATGATTCAGAGATCGTGCAAAAAATATTAATGGGAGGACACTTGTATACTGCACAGAGGGAAGGAGCAAACCTCCAACCGGAGCGAACGAAACAGCTGTTTCGGCAGATGTCGCTCATAATCCACATTAACTCTCTGTTGCATAACTTTTTTTTGTTAGGGAACCAATTTCAATGAAAAAAGTATCTGGCGTAGTGTCTGGAACGCGAAGTACTAAGTAAGAGGCTATACATAGACACTTTGATTTATTCAGTTTTTTAGGTTTATTGCCATGACGGAACCTTTTTTTTCCTTTAATCGAGTTTTTATTTTGTTCACAAATTGCAACACCTTCTAAACTCTTCATGCGAATTAAGGCCATAGAACCATCGTATTTTCCGAATATACTTCTGCTCAAAAAGCAAATTTGGTAGCTGGAGTCCAAACTTTGTTAATCGTGCCTTTTGCGTTCTTATGGAGATATGTCCATAGACACTTTCATCCCCTAACAGATATTTCCTTTTATCTAATCGAGAACTGAAATAACAGTTTTTATAGATTTAGCTTTAATTTTTTTTAATGTAACGAAATATTTTCTTAAAAGTTTTCATCCTCTGTTTCGTCACCTTTCGAGTTGAACTCCCAAAAACAGTGGCATGCGTATTTTTATTTCTAGCAGAGAAGCCAAATACAAATTTTCGTAGCTTTAGCTTAAAAAATGTTTGCCTAGTGAAACCCCCATAGGGGTTGAATTCCCAAAAACAGCGTAATTTTTATTTCTGAGAAGCCATATTCAAATTTTCATAGATTTAATTTTAAAAGTGCTTTCATGATGAAATATTTTCATAAAACATCAGATCATCTGTTTTAAACCCTTAGCGACTGAATTTTCAAAAACAGTGAAACACGTATTTTTTTATTGTAGCCGTGAAGCCAAATAACAGTGTTCATAGATGTAGCCTTAAAAATACTCTAGTAATTGTTTAATAATGACATATTTTGAAAAAAAAAATAACTTTCACCAACTATTCCACACCCACAGCGATTAAATTTCCAAAAATACTGAAACACGTATTTCTTTATTTCTGACCAAGAAACCAGATACCAATTTTTGGAGGTCTAGCTTCAAATTGCCTTAATACGACTTATTTTCAAAAAACCCTCATCCCCTATTTCACCTACTGTGGGATGGAATATCGAAAAATCCCTTTTTAAACGACGCCTCTGCAAATATCAAGTTTGTATCTTTAGTGCTTTGGGCTGGACGATGATGAGCCGGTGAGTTACTCAGTCGGGACGCTGCCTTTTCAATAGAGATTATTAGCCATTCAGTTACAGAGACGCTGCAACATAAGCTGTGCTATCATAAGCATCATTCCCCATAATTTAAAAATCGTACTATATGTGTTTCGAGTGGCAGAAAAAAATTCGCTAAACACAGTATAGCTCGATGCAACGATACTCTTGTGTTTTGCCAGACGGCATCATCATTCATATTCGAGTGGTTTCTTCAACATGACATGTGAATTTTCGGTTTGTTGCCAAATAGAAGCACTATGCAATAGAGGGCTAAGCTCCAAAGTAACTGCGAGTGCGTATGGAATTAGTCAGGCCAACATTGTTCGCGTTTTGCACGCAAACAGCTACTATCCGCGTAATGTGTCACTTCTGCAGCAGATTAATTAATGAAAAAATGAATGAGCTGCTACATTTTAAACTTCATGTTTAGAAAAAACTCAAATTTTATAGTTAATTATCTCAATTTTTATCACAGTTTTTAATAGATTTGGAAAATTCTACAGTTTCATACACCTGTATGTATGGTTTGTATGCTGTGCAAAATTCATCCTAGTATCTCTCTGACTTATAAAGAAAAGTGTACCTATAGCAACAAATGCAGCCAGTAGTAAGTGAAAAAAATGATGAAATTTCACACGTAAAAAAATTTATTTTGTTATATTTTTGAACTTACATTGCTAAGAGTGTGAATTCTGAATCCCTCCTGGTCATGTTGACAAAGTTTTATGAATTTACTTGTAAAAGTATAGACAGTGGAAATTAAAATGTCGTGTGGTGCCTCTCCTGCTCCAAGTCGGCCCGTTTGACGTCCTACCCCCCTTAAATCATTGTGTTCTAAGACCAGATGTAACTAGTTATATAAATCGTTAGTTAATGTGTCACATATTTTCACAGAAATAATTTCTCTCGTTTTATTCCTAAATCTAACATTAACAGTCTCCATGTTTGGAAACAGACGCACTGTATATGCATAAGTTTAAAATCTTTGATCCTACAAAAATTTCACTGCACCACATATATATCTTTGTACTTGATGATGGCGTAACAGCCGAACACCAGGTAGGGAAATAAATAATAGATACCGTAGCATATTACACCAGTGCAGTGTGTAGTTTCAGTCATAATTCTCTTTGCTGATGAAGCTACCTTTACAAATCGTGGAAAAATGAATATAAGAAATATCGATTATTGGTATGCAGAGAATCCGTGCTGGCTAAGTAAGGTTGAACATCAGCACCAGGGGAGTGTGAACATTTAGTACGGTGTTGCCGGACACTACATGACTGTTCCTTATTTCATTGAAGAAAACTTAAGGCACGGCTGCACAACTCAAAAGTAGTTCGGGGCCAAACCGAAACTAGAATCCAAAGTGCAGGTCACAGCAAACTTCTTGGTCAGTTGTATTGAAAAAAATCTTAAAAATTAATAAACGTTAATCATTATTCAAATTATTAATTGTTATTTTATTATATATTTTCGTTGAACTATGACATAGAAGTAACTTGTACTGTATAGATGTAGACTGCATAACATAAGCAGCAACAAAAAATATATCAAACTTGGTGGAAAAACAGAAAATTTATTTTTGAACTCTCGAATAAATACATTATTTACAAAATATTTTTATTAAAAGACACATTTCATGACAGTGAGGAATGACTGTTTCAGTAGATTACTAACATTTCAAACTATTACTTACAATAAATGTATAAAAAATGATAAACTGAAACAAACCTTTTATGTGAGACTTCGTCAGCTACAAGTTTTTCAGAGCCTTGAGTCATATTTGACGTTAGAGGTTTGGTATGTGTTCTAAATGTTCGTCAGTTAAACAAAAGCGAAATGACTTCTAGTTAAATTCGGAACAGAAAGTGTTTGTTGGCATATGTAAGTGCTGCCAAAAATGCTGAATGGTTTTATTGCTGCACCTCGTAGGGTATCAGTTTTACTTTTGTCCCAGCTTTTATAGAAATCGAGAAGACTACGTTCTCTGTGCTTGATTTTATGAATTGGAGAACTCGTGAGTTTCTGTATGATCTCCAGTTGTAAGTCCACAGGTACCTCTTCTGGGATTACAGAGAAAGGATCTTGAACCACCTCGAACATGATATCCTCCACTTTTGACAACGGCAAACCTCTTGTCGAATTCTTCAATTAATTTATCAATGTCGCGAGAAAATTTCTTCTTAGCACAGCATGTTTATCTGAAGAAACTGTTTTGCAAGTAGGAAAGTGGGTCATGTTTCCGTTCAAGAACTGGCTTTTGAAGAGTGCATGTTTCATTTTGAAAGCATGCATTGTTTACAACAGATGGAAAATAAACAGTGACTTTCGCTGTAGTTCTGAAGTCAGCTCGTTTAAGTGAGGCGTCTTATCAGTGAGAAAGCATAAATCATTGATTCAATCTTCATTTTTCAATTCAGGAAAGTCCTTTGGATCGTTTTTCTTAAAATCGAGTATTTCCCCTCTCAGTACGAAAAAGCTCTGCAATTCTTTCCCACGACTTAGCCACTGGACACAAACACAGAACTGCCATCCTGTCACAAGCACTTCCATCAGTGAAGTTAATAATGTAAATCTTTTTTTAAGCTAACTCTCGCAGAGATTGCCATTGTCACTAAGTGAAAGAATTTTTAAGTCATATCTAGACTTATTATCACAGTAGAGGTATCCAAAAAAGTCGTAGAACTATATCAAGAAATATGAAACTGATCATCTTCAAAGATTCTCCTACGGGCCACACGAGAGGTAATAAAGGGCTGCATGCGATCCGTGGGCTGTATGTTCTACACTCCTGTTTAACGGCTAAAAGATATGCACAATTGCTTACCGAATTGCCTCTGACTCCCCTAGAGGAAGCAACACTTGAAGTACGTAGATGCACACCTTACCAGCAGGAAGGATGCTCGGCTTCCTACTCGCTTGTGACTAGGAAAGCAATCATCCGACACTTTCCTGACATTATCTGTTGCCCTGCACGTTCGCCTGATTGGACGCCACACGGCTTTTCCCTCTTGGGTAATCTCAAAGATGAAGTCTATGCCCAAGTTCCGATGACCCAAGAGGATTTAAGGCGTCGCAGAAACAAGAACAGAAATGTTACTTTTGTAAAATGGTGAATCATAAGTAGGTGTCACGTCCTTGCCGTCCAGATGGTGTGTCGGTCCAACCACATGTGGCCAAGTGTATTAAGTATCAGTTTTAAATTAACCTTTCCTCCACCAATTCGCTCTTGTAAGTACTTAGCTGCGCCAAGCTGGAACACTCCACCCAAACTTCCCCGGATGGGGCTTCCCGGCCAACGATGCCATACGCTCAATTCAAAAAACTCCACCAGCCCGATGTGATAGTTTCGTACAACACTAACTTACGCATACGACAGCAATCAGTTTAATTTTCAAAAGAGATAAATCCTAAGTTCTCAATAATGTAATTCCTCCGAAACAACTCTTCGGATTTTGAAGAGTGAAACGCCGCTGAGGTAATACTGTCGTTTTACGTTGATGACGCATGCTTTGTTTATTTGTTGTTATAGCTTTGCAATTTTCAAGCTGCTAGGTTAGTTTTGTTATCGCTGCCGTGCTGTTAATCATGGCTGCTCCACTGTCTATTTGCACCAAAGAAGAGCAGCGTTCAGTGATCCCTTTTTTGTGGTCGGAAGACGTATCAGGGACCGCAATTAATAAGACTTTCGGTACAGTACGGCAACAGTGTTTTGCCACAACGGAGTGTCTAAGAATGGATTGAAAAATTCCGAAATGGTCGCACAGGTGTTACGCACGATGAAGGAGCCGGACGACCGTTTGCCGCCACAAATGAAGAAACCATTGAGCGTTCACTTGAAATGATTCTCTTAGACACACGATTAACTATTGACGAAGTGGTACATTGCTGCAAATTAGTCATGGTCCTACCTACGAAATCATCCACAACAGACTTTGGTTTCATAAAGTTTGTGCAAAATGGGTCCCAAAAGAACTCACATAGTTGCATAAACAAACGCGCTTGGACATCTGCAAAAAACATTTGGATCGCTATGGTAACGAAGGGGACAAACTCTTAGACAAGATCATTACTGGTGACGAAACATGAATCCATCATTACGAGCCGAGAGTAAACGGCAGAGTATGGAATCGTCCAAATTCGCCGTGCAAGAAGAAGTTCAAGACCCAACCGTCCGTAGGAAAACTGTTGCTTACGGTTTTTTGGGACGCACAAGGTCCAGTACTGGAACATTATGGGGAAAGGGGCACAACAACAAACAATGTACGTTACAGTGAGATGCTTACTGCCAGACTAAAGCTTGCAATTCGAAGGAAACGCCGAGGGTTGCTGTCAAAAGGTGTTGTGTTGTTGCACGACAATGCCCGTCCGCATACTGCTGCCCACACCGCTGAAACGCTCAGAAACTCAAATTTGAAGTACTGGATCATCCTGCATATAGTCCTGATCTTGCCCCTTCTGACTATCCCGTGTTTGGACCACTCAAACAGGCATTAAGGGGCCGTCGATTTGCCTCGGACGAAGCAGTGAAAGAAGCGGTGCATTCCTGGCTCGCAGCTCAACCGAGAACCTTCTTTTTTGAGGGCATCAGGAAGCTTGTACAACGATGGACCAAGTGCGTTGAAACGCAAGGAGACTATGTCGAAAAATGATGTTCTTGTAAGTTTCCTGTGTGATAACAATAACATTTTATAGCTACTTTGCGGATAATAATTGACTTATCCTCGTGCAATACTAGCAGCGGAAATATAACTGCATTTGAAAAAGCAAAGTTGATACCAATATGTCGATGATTAAGAAGGGATTGTACATTATATAGTGAGGACTTTATCACAATTCATGGGTGAAAACAGAATGACGATATCTTAAACAGTTCAGTAAATATGTTAGGTGAACAGTTTGGCTGATGACACGGTATGGGAGGTGGAGCAGTTCCACGATGAACAACACATCAGACCACTTGAGAACGACTACTCCACTCTTACTCACATTGCTTGTAGAGTGGATGAAGTACGTGGAAACAACGACCGCAACTTAGCGGTAAGTGCTCGGCTGAGGGTCGACGCTTCACAACGGCTGCACATAAGCAGTTTTCGGACATTGCCGTGGTTAATGGCGTTTGGGTATCAAACACTATTCCCTAAATGTTGGACGTTAACACTGACTTATATATCAGAGCCAACACGGAAAAAAAAAGAGAACACTTATACTGGCTGAACTGCAATGCTGCTCGTCTGTGAGGGATTCAGATCAAGTAAGACCGGCTGTGGTCTATACCAAGAAAGGTAATCCGAATGTTGACAGACTTTCATCGTATTGCTGAGAGGGTAACAAAATTTACCTGGCAAAGCGCACATAATAAAGATGCCTTACGTGTCACGAAAACCTTTTAGAAAATTCTGAGAACATATTTTCTGGGCAGAATCGAAGTTTGTGGCTGCCTCTTTCCCTGCCGCGGCTCCCTTGTTCTGTTGTGTGTGGTATCACTTTTTGCTACTGTGTCTATCTCATCCCTCCTTCCAGTGTAACTTGGCGACAGTCCTGCCACCACCTCTTTTAAAGTGCAACAGATGCATATGATTGTAATAATAATAATAATAATAATAATAATAATAATCCCCGTGGAGGCCCGGGAAAAGAATAGGCCTCCGGTATGTTCTGCCAGTCGTAAAAGGCGACGAAAAGAACAAACCACTAATAGAAGAAGCAGAAATTACAAGCATTAGCCAAGCGACTCAGAAGATACAAAAAAGTGAAAATAGAAGGAAACAAAACCAAACATTCAACACAAACCAAAAGAAATTTTACCAGACAATAGATAACACACACATTAAAATAAACAATCCACCAAACATAACAGACATGGAACACTTCTGGAGCAACATATGGTCAAACCCGGTACAACATAACAGGCATGCACGGTGGATACAAACAGAAACAGACACATACAAGATGATACCACAAATGCCTGAAGTGATAATTTTGCAACATGAAGTCACCCAAGCAATTAATTCTACTCACAATTGAAAAGCCCCTGGAAATGATAAAATAGCAAATTTCTGGTTAAAGAAGTTCACCTCAACACATTCACATCTAACTAAATTATTTAACAGTTACATTGCAGACCCATACACATTCCCTGATACACTTACACATGGAATAACTTATCTGAAACCTAAAGATCAAGCAGACACAGCGAACCCAGCTAAATATCGCCCCATAACATGCCTACCAACAATATACAAAATATTAACTTCAATCATTAAACAGAAATTAATGACACATACAACACAGAACAAAATTATAAATGAAGAACAAAAAGGCTGTTGCAAAGGAGCACGAGGATGTAAAGAGCAACTGATAATAGATGCAGAGGTGACATATCAAGCTAAAACTAAACAAAGGTCGCTACACTACGCATACATTGATTACCAAAAAGCTTTTGATAGTGTACCTCACTCATGGTTACTACAAATATTGGAAATATACAAAATAGATCCTAAATTGATACAGTTCCTAAACATAGTAATGAAAAATTGGAAAACCACACTTAATATCCAAACAAATTCAAATAATATCACATCACAGCCAATACAGATTAAGCGTGGAATATACCAAGGAGACTCATTAAGTCCTTTCTGGTTCTGCCTTGCTCTGAACCCACTATCCAACATGCTAAATAATACAAATTATGGATACAATATTACTGGAACATACCCACACAAAATCACACATTTGCTATACATGGATGATCTAAAACTACTGGCAGCAACAAATCAACAACTCAACCAATTACTAAAGATAACAGAAGTATTCAGCAATGATATAAGTATGGCTTTTGGAACAGACAAATGTAAGAAAAATAGCATAGTCAAGGGAAAACACACTAAACAAGAAGATTACATATTGGATAACCACAGCGACTGCATAGAAGCGATGGAAAAAACGGATGCCTATAAATATCTAGGATACAGACAAAAAATAGGAATAGATAATACAAATATTAAAGAAGAACTAAAAGAAAAATATAGACAAAGACTAACAAAAATACTGAAAACAGAATTGACAGCAAGAAACAAGACAAAAGCTATAAATACTTATGCCATACCAATATTGACCTACTCATTTGGAGTAGTGAAATGGAGTAACACAGACCTAGAAGCACTCAATACACTTACACGCTCACAATGCCACAAATATAGAATACATCACATACATTCAGCTACAGAAAGATTCACATTAAGCAGAAAGGAAGGAGGAAGGGGATTTATCGATATAAAAAACCTACATTATGGACAGGTAGACAATTTAAGAAAATTCTTTATAGAACGAGCAGAAACTAGCAAAATACACAAAGCAATCACTCATATAAATACATCGGCTACACCACTACAATTTCATAACCACCTCTACAACCCTTTAGACCACATAACATCAACAGATACGAAGAAAGTAAATTGGAAAAAGAAAACACTTCATGGCAAGCACCCGTATCATCTAACACAGCCACACATCGATCAAGACGCATCCAACACATGGCTAAGAAAAGGCAATATATACAGTGAGAGAGAAGGATTCATGATTGCAATACAGGATCAAACAATAAACACCAGGTATTACAGCAAGCATATTATTAAAGATCCCAATACCACAACAGATAAATGCAGACTTTGTAAACAACAAATAGAAACAGGAGATCACATCACAAACGGATGTACAATACTAGCAAATACAGAATACCCCAGAAGACATGACAATGTCGCAAAAATAATACATCAACAGCTTGCCTTACAACATAAACTTTTAAAACAACAAGTTCCTACATACAAGTATGCACCACAAAATGTACTGGAGAATGATGAATACAAATTATACTGGAACAGAACCATTATAACAGATAAAACAACGCCACATAACAAACCTGACATCATACTCACCAATAAAAAGAAGAAATTAACACAACTAATCGAAATATCCATACCCAATACAACAAATATACAAAAGAAAACAGGAGAAAAAATTGAAAAATACATCCAACTGGCTGAGGAAGTCAAAGACATGTGGCATCAGGATAAAGTTGACATCATACCAATTATAGTATCAACTACAGGAGTCATACCACACAATATCCACCAGTACATCAATGCAATACAGCTACATCCAAACATATATATACAACTACAGAAATCCGTAATTATTGATACATGTTCAATTACCCGAAAGTTCCTAAATGCAATATAACACATACCGTACAGTTAATAGGAAGTGACGCTTGATCAAGGTCCGCGTAACTTTCCATTCTCAACCAGACTTAACGTCTGAGAAAGTAAAGAAATAATAATAATAATCCCCGTGGAGGCCCGGGAAAATAATAGGCCTCCGGTATGTTCTGCCAGTCGTAAAAGGCGACGAAAAGAACAAACCACTAATAGTGCTAACCCCCCTTTTAGTGTGATTAGTTGGTTCAGGACAGAACTAAAGAAGCCTCGGACAAGCGCCGTCATGGTCGAGGACGACGCTTGAACCCTATGCCCGCCCACAATGGTAACGACACTGCTAGCCAACTGGAAAATTATTTAAATCCAAATAGAGGTGTTTTGCAGGATATGCTTCCTGCAACCACCCTAGAAGGAAAACAAAGACAGAGGATGAGATGGTCAGATGAAGTTATTCGACACCTCATGTTCTGTTATTACCAAGCAACAAGCCTAGGAACCAACACAACTGGATACAGATCACAAGTATACACAACATTTATTACCAGATACCCAGAATTAAAATTTTTAACAGAACAACGACTAGCTGATCAGATCCGTGTAATAATCAAAAATAACAGGATACCCCAGTCAGAATTAGAAAACATCAAACAACAAGTACAAGAAATACTGGAACAAAATAATGTGCAATCAGAAGAAGAAAATACAGTAATGGACTCAAACATCCCAGAGCAAACAAACAAAGAACAACACGCACAAATTAAACAATCAGAGGAAAACGAAATCTTAAGACAGCCACCAGAACAAGCACAAATAGAACACGAAGTGACACAGATGTTAGATATAGAAGAAAAATTTCAGCTAACATATATAGAATACAAAGACACAAATACAGACATTAGACCATTCTTGCATAGACCACCAAATAACCCACAAGTCGAAACAACAATAAAAACTATCAACACAATCATACACAACAAAATAAATGAAAACACAACTATGGAAGAGTTACAACTACTGGTTTATATAGGAGCACTCACTACACCAAATATACACACTAGGCAGAGATCAGAACCAACCAACACACAGAAGAAACCCACAAAACCAGCATGGCAACACAGGCTACAGATCAAAACAGAAAAACTGAGAAAGGTCATCGGACAGCCAACACAATTTATAAGAAATGAAATCTCGGAAAAAAACGAAAAAGGTTAGGTAAAATCTCACAACAAGAAGCGACAGAGCAATTAGACGAAAAGAAGCAGAAATTACAAGCATTAGCCAAACGACTCAGAAGATACAAAAAAAGTGAAAATAGAAGGAAACAAAACCAAACATTCAACACAAACCAAAAGAAATTTTACCAGACAATAGATAACACACACATTAAAATAAACAATCCACCAAACATAACAGACATATGGTCAAACTCGGTACAACATAACAGGCATGCACGGTGGATACAAGCAGAAACAGACACATACAAGATGATACCACAAATGCCTGAAGTGATAATTTTGCAACATGAAGTCACCCAAGCAATTAATTCTACTCACAATTGAAAAGCCCCTGGAAATGATAAAATAGCAAATTTCTGGTTAAAGAAGTTCACCTCAACACATTCACATCTAACTAAATTATTTAACAGTTACATTGCAGACCCATACACATTCCCTGATACACTTACACATGGAATAACTTATCTGAAACCTAAAGATCAAGCAGACACAGCGAACCCAGCTAAATATCGCCCCATAACATGCCTACCAACAATATACAAAATATTAACTTCAGTCATTAAACAGAAATTAATGACACATACAACACAGAACAAAATTATAAATGAAGAACAAAAAGGCTGTTGCAAAGGAGCACGAGGATGTAAAGAGCAACTGATAATAGATGCAGAGGTGACATATCAAGCTAAAACTAAACAAAGGTCGCTACACTACGCATACATTGATTACCAAAAAGCTTTTGATAGTGTACCCCACTCATGGTTACTACAAATATTGGAAATATACAAAGTAGATCCTAAATTGATAGACTTCCTAAACATAGTAATGAAAAATTGGAAAACCACACTTAATATCCAAACAAATTCAAATAATATCACATCATTGCCAATACAGATTAAGCGTGGAATATACCAAGGAGACTCATTAAGTCCTTTCTGGTTCTGCCTTGCTCTGAACCCACTATCCAACATGCTAAATAATACAAATTATGGATACAATATTACTGGAACATACCCACACTAAATCACACATTTGCTATACATGGATGATCTAAAACTACTGGCAGCAACAAATCAACAACTCAACCAATTACTAAAGATAACAGAAGTATTCAGCAATGATATAAGTATGGCTTTTGGAACAGACAAATGTAAGAAAAATAGCATAGTCAAGGGAAAACACACTAAACAAGAAGATTACATATTGGATAACCACAGCGACTGCATAGAAGCGATGGAAAAAACGGATGCCTATAAATATCTAGGATACAGACAAAAAATAGGAATAGATAATACAAATATTAAAGAAGAACTAAAAGAAAAATATAGACAAAGACTAACAAAAATACTGAAAACAGAATTGACAGCAAGAAACAAGACAAAAGCTATAAATACTTATGCCATACCAATATTGACCTACTCATTTGGAGTAGTGAAATGGAGTAACACAGGCCTAGAAGCAATCAATACACTTACACGATCACAATCCCACAAATATAGAATACATCACATACATTCAGCAACAGAAAGATTCACATTAAGCAGAAAGGAAGGAGGAAGGGGATTTATCGACATAAAAAACCTACATTATGGACAGGTAGATAATTTAAGAAAATTCTTTCTAGAACGAGCAGAAACTAGCAAAATACACAAGGCAATCACTCATATAAATACATCGGCTACACCACTGCAATTTCATAACCACTTCTACAACCCTTTAGATCACATAACATCAACAGATACGAAGAAAGTAAATTGGAAAAAGAAAACACTTCATGGCAAGCACCCGTATCACCTAACACAGCCACACATTGATCAAGACGCATCCAACACATGGCTAAGAAAAGGCAATATATACAGTGAGAGAGAAGGATTCATGATTGCAATACAGGATCAAACAATAAACACCAGGTATTACAGCAAGCATATTATTAAAGATCCCAATACCACAACAGATAAATGCAGACTTTGTAAACAACAAATAGAAACAGGAGATCACATCACAAACGGATGTACAGTACTAGCAAATACAGAATACCCCAGAAGACATGACAATGTCGCAAAAATAATACATCAACAGCTTGCCTTACAACATAAACTTTTAAAACAACAAGTTCCTACATACAAGTATGCACCACAAAATGTACTGGAAAATGATGAATACAAATTATACTGGAACAGAACCATTATAACAGATAAAACAACGCCACATAACAAACCTGACATCATACTCACCAATAAAAAGAAGAAATTAACTCAACTAATCGAAATATCCATACCCAATACAACAAATATACAAAAGAAAACAGGAGAAAAAATTGAAAAATACATCCAACTGGCTGAGGAAGTCAAAGACATGTGGCATCAGGATAAAGTTGACATCATTCCAATTATACTATCAACTACAGGAGTCATACCACACAATATCCACCAGTACATCAATGCAATACAGCTACATCCAAACATATATATACAACTACAGAAATCCGTAATTAGTGATACATGTTCAATTACCCGAAAGTTCCTAAATGCAATATAACACATACCGTACAGTTAATAGGAAGTGACGCTTGATCAAGGTCCGCGTCACTTTCCATTCTTAACCATACTTAACGTCTGATAAAGTAAAGAAATAATAATAATGACAACAATTTGCTTAAATCAGTGAACAATACATTGCCATAGCACTGTGCGCAAGAAAGTGCAAATCAGAAATATATAGTAAAAGCTGCCCACATGTGTGACATCATGTGAAATAAGTTTTGTACAAGTAAGTTTTATACAAAAAAATAATGCTCTTCTACAGGGGCTCTTTTCTTAACCTGGAAAATGTCTAGACGACATGCTGTCTCAATCCATGTGTGCACAAGCTTGTCCGGGGTGATGAAGGCTGTTGCATCCATAGTTCTTCTATAGAGATTGCCAAGGTCACTCACAGCCGAAGCATACACAATGTTTTTTTCACAGAACCACACAGCAAGAAATCCAGAGTAATTATGTCCGAAGATTGTAGTGGCCATTTCATTGGTCCATGATGTCTAATCAACAGCTGCGGACATTTTCGGTGCTGTGAGTCATGAATGTGTGGTGCAGCATTCTGCTGGAAGATCACATTTGGCTGAAGGGGAAGAAGATGAGGGGCAACAAATTGCTCAAGCATGCCCGCATAATCTATTCCTATTACTGTTTGTCCGATGAAAAAATGGCCCATCAGTGTTGCCTTTCGTCAGTTCACGGCACACATTCAGCTTTAGCTGTGTATGACATGTTGCAGAAAAAACTGTGCGACTTTTCCGAATCCTAGATTCGCATTTTGTGGCAATTAACTCTCCTACATGTATGGCTGATTTCTTCATCAGGGAAAACGACACGTGCTAGATATTGAGGTTTTCCACGAACAGTCCAACATCCTAATAGCAAATTCGTGGCGAAGCTGCAAATCGTTTCGTTTCAATACTTTCATAATTTGAACCTTGTAAGCATGCAAGGCAAATCGTTCATCCAGCACCTTGTGAACTGTTGTGCAAGGAATCTTTAGGTCTAGTGATGTTCTGTGAACTGATTGAATGGCCTTCTTTGGAAGGTCTCTCTGAGCTTCTTTACTATTTCACCAGATGTGCGTTTCCTGCCAGAACTTGACTGTCTGTTTACACTCCCAGAGGCTAGGAACTTGTCATACCAGGTTTTAAATGTCTTAAGGCCTGGTAGCTAGTAGTAAGGTGTTTAGGGTACTGGTGCAATTTTGATATCAAATTGATATGCAAATTAATTAAATTTATCAATTAATTACCCCCCAACAACCCCCACCTCCAACCCCAGATGACATCGTGTTTTTCTCAGCCTGCGTGTGGGTCCCAGCCCCCTCTCCACCCCTCCCCCCTCTCCACCACGTACCCTCTTGGCAGGAATTTCTAATTTTGGTGAGAATTTCGAATTTCAGTGGATTTTCTTTGTCCCAGGGCTGTGCTGACGTCCCCCCCCCCCCCAATCCGGAATTGGTGAGAAATTAAAGGGCGATGCCCTTTCCAGGACTCGAACCTGGTATTCCTGGAAAGAAAGCCTGAGTGTTCTCCTCCAACACAATTATACCACTAGAGCGGCTTGGAATTGGCGGGAAATTTAAAATGACAGTGCCCTTTCTGGGACTCAAACCCTAGTCCTTCGGACCAGATGCTCAAGTACATCCCCCAACACATGGAAACTGCCCAAATGCAGGAGAGGAAGGTTGGGAAACTGAAGTAACGATCGGGCCTAATTATTTAATTAATCATACAGATCAGTCTTACATACACAACTAAATGCATAGCGCTACACAAGGACTGCTTAAAATCGCAATACAGCTCAAAAAGTAACGATGCCATACAGCTGGTGTTATCCTGCTGGGAAAAAATTTCACAATACCACTCGAAACTAGTGCCAGGCGCACTAAAACTCTACCCTTCACCTACAGGCTGGCGGGAAAAAGGCTGATGTGTAAGGTACTATATTTATTTTCTTTGGTGGGAAATATATTCAACTGACGAGATACTGGTGTCACCCTGCAGCCCAGCTAATCGAAGTCAATACATGCTACCACAAGTGATGGAAAAAATGCATTACTGTTTTAATTACACTGTGAAATTGTTGCGAAATAAACTAGCAGTCATAATGTAACACGTGTAGTGAGGAAAATCGTCGCCTCAAAAGACAGCGCGGGAGGATGGGGGGCGATAGTTGAACATTTGTTCTCCTCGATGGGCGCTCATAAACTAACCGACTTAGAGGCAGTCTTACCCCCCTTCCGCCCCTGATCCCTCCCTCCATCCCTTCCTCCCTCTCTCCCTCCCTCTCTCTCCTAACGGTAGGTAGGGATTGAGATCTGTTCTATCTTGCCACTGCCAGTGGACCTTCGCTAACACAAAAGCATGTATAGTCAACTAAATATTGGGAGATAAATGGACAGCCGGCCGAGTAGCCCAGTCCCCACACGCCGCCCCCCCCCCCCCCCCTGGTCAGGGGGCGCAGCTGCGTCGGCTACCTCACACAGACCATGATGCCCCCAACGCCTCCAATAGGCCTGTTTTTCTGCGATGGAGAACACTTTTATTTAACGTCAATGCAACTCTTATAATCAAGCATCTTTCAAGAAGGGAAACACAACCGCGACGATAATAAATGTCCTATTTCTACAAAAAATAGGCCCAGTACATTTTCTTTTAGTTTATGAGCGAAATCGGTATAGTCTTTACGTTCGACTGAAGGATACAATTCGCATCTCAGTCTTTTGCGACATCCAGTGAAGTGCACCACCACCACCACCGATTACACGTCCACCCTACATAAAATTGGAAAAAAATTTACACTGTTTTGCTGCGAAAATTACTGATCACCGCAGAATGTCCTCGTTATTTCGAAACCGTCATCAGAGTAAAGAAAAATGGAGAATTTGAACTCCGGAGAAAAAACACCTATGTTAATTAGTGTCTTTCAGCTTGATGGACAAATTACACAACCTGAAAGTGTCTCTCGCATTCAAATCAGTGTCTGTGAATAAACTGTCATGCACGTGTGTTACAAACATTTCAGAGACGTGAAATAACAATTGAGAATAGGCTACAATCTTTCACACCATTAGCTCACATGTCGGAAGAAAAACACGGTCATTTTACATTTGACAACAACATGCTATAATTCAAGAGGTCAGTGTTGTTTTGCAAACTATAGCAAATCCCATTTTACCAATGTGAAGCTATTTCACAAATCGTGGAAGTCTCTCTCTTCCGTTACATCGAAACCAATTACCGCCTGCGTGCTTACATTAGACATTATTGATCCGTAACTCACCTCTACGGACATGTCTGTAAAATTTCAACCATACAGCAGATTCTTGTGTTCTAATTTTGTTGGCAATTTAACCATTACAGCCTGTTTCATGCAGTCTACTCAAATGTCGGGGAAGAAACACTATCATTTCTAAGTTCCACAACTAGCTGTAATTCAAGCAGTGTCTACTTTATACTGAAAAGTGTTGCCTCCACCTTCGTAACTCTTCAGCGTTTGGCAGCTTTGGTATGCGGCAGGTACTGGCTTGTTCCGTAGCCTCTTCTCTACAGCTCCAGTTGTCGGGAAGCCTCAGCATTGAGCGGTTGTGTTGTTACGGTATAAAGTATGAAACCCTGCGCAGACGGTCGGGCAATGCGATTTAAGCGACATATAGTCATTGAATTCTTGACAGCAGAAGGTGTCACCCCGAGGGAGATTCATCAGAGAATGACAGCAGTTTATGGTGATTGTGTTGATGTGAATACTGTGCGTCTTCATTCTCGTAACGCGAGAGGATTTCCTGGCAAATTTCAAATGACTGCACGTCGCTTAAATCGCATTGACCGACCGTCTGCGCCGGGTTCCACACTTAACGCTGTAACAACACAACCATTCAATGCTGAGGGTTCCCGCCAACTGGAGCTGTAGAGAAGAGGCTACGGATTACCCCAGTACTGCTGCATACCAATGCTGCCAACTGTTAAAGAGTTACGAAGGTGGAGGCATTACTTTTCAGTCAACCCTCGTAATTAGAGGTTATGAAGTATGAATTAACATAGGACTTGTGGTGACACCTATTTTTTAAACACTCAGTCGTGACGATAATAATAAAAACAGTCACGATTCAACGAGAATAGATACATCCGATTTCTATTACTTTTATGAGCAAAATTCATCTACTTTTGAGAGAACTATCTGCATCCAAACTTTAACCAGTTATACCACTCCTTATAACATAACCTCCTATAAGATTTTACCACGTCTCTATCTTGCGATGCATCGAAAAAACAGATACCGTCTGCATGTTGACATCAAGCATATTACATATACACGTATTGCTCCATTGGAGCACGTGGCCAGTGCTCGAAGTCGCTTGCACAGTTCTGCGTAAAGTTTTGTCGACTGTACTGGGGGAAGATCATATCCAACAGACTATCAATCACAAGAGAAGGTTCCTTAATATGCTTTTTAATACATTGTCTGTTGGCTGTAACACATAATTTTCTACCATGACTCTGAGGCCTGTGTCCGAAGCTAAAACAATATTAACACGTTTCAATCCTTTGGCTGACACATAAAGCTGAACATCGCATGGTGTAAACTATGCAGCTCCCCAATAAACATATCGGTGGAAATAAAACACAGAGATGATGTTTCTCATTGACAAAAATGTGGAAGGCAACGTGCTGCACCTGTTACACCTCCTTTTATACTCTCGAAGATCCACGTAATGCAGTGAATTGAGGTGGGGTGGGGGGTACTGGACACTCAAGACTAAGAAAAGCTTAAAAATTATGCAGTGGCAGCATTCAGTTTTAATCCTCCCCCTCCCCCTTTAAACTTCATTGGTTTCGTAACACATATTCCAACAAAGGAGACATAAGTATCACACAGAGGCGCTATATTAAAGCATGCAAAACATATGTATCCCAATCCCTAAATGTATTCTCACACATGCAGTCGAATATAGATATTACCGAATCACGACCGGTTCTCACAAATAATGCTATTCCTTAAGTATTAAGAAGAAGAATCAATGCGTTTGTCATACTTATGCCATTCTACCAACTGTAGGAGAATGGACTGGTGTCACATGTATGACCTTAAAAAGTGCGGGGCGGGTGTACTCGAGAGATATCGTGTTATTATCCTACACTTGAGCAAAACTACCTAACATCAGACCAGGACTTCTTTGTGTGAGAGGAATGTTACCAGAGCTATGGTGATCATACTGTAAACAGCAATAAGGCTGTTACGTCTCCTCGTGTGCGTTTTCGTGCTGCAGGGTGTTGGTGGTATCAGCTGTCGAAAATATTCACGTCAGTTTTTCTTCGCTCTATTTCCTAGTGAGACATAGCAGCATCTGTCAAAACCGATACTACTGCTAATTATAAGCACGGCTGATGAGGGAAATGTGATTGTGGGTACGTACATTTCTGACTTAAAAGACGTATAAAATCCATTAATTTCATAAGAGACACAACAGCAGTATCCGAACTTCGTTTTAGTTGGTTTGCAAGTAGCAAATGACGATGCCATCCTGGAACACCAGAGTATTGTAGAAGGAGGTAGTTTTATCATTTTAAAGTTTGTGACTGTAGTGATTGGAGTAGGAAACTTGCAGGGTGGTTGTCTGTCCCATGTTGGACAAATACAGAGTGTCCCATTCAAACCTCCCTGATTTCAAAGACCCAGCAAAAAAACCACAGTAGATACGACAATGAAAAATGTACCACATTGTAAAGCATCCCAAAGAATTTATTTATCATCAATACACACATGTGAACCATTAGTATCACGAAGAATATAGAGCCTATATTAAATTTCTTGCCATGTTCTTTGTAAGATTTCCCCTGTTATTGTTGCGATCGCATTAGCGATACGATGTCACAAAGTAGGAATACCGTCCACTTTGGTCACATACACGCGGTCCTTCACAAATCCCCACGTGAAGAAATCAAGCGGCGTAATGTCTGGGAACGTGGTGCCCAGGCAATGGGTCCTCCGCGTCCGATCCAACGATTGGGAAATTTCCTATCCAGGAACTTGCGAACAGTCGTTGACTAATGCGGCGGAGCTCCATCTTGTTGATGGATGTTGTTGTGTTGCAAGTCTTGTGTCTGAGGGTACACAAACTGCTCCAACGTGTCCAGATACATTGACCCATTCACTGTTTGTTCCGCGAAGGAGAACGGTCCAACAATCCTGTCGTGCATGAGCCCGCACCAGGGGTTTAGTTTAGGGCTATCACGAACAAGTTCAATGACAATGTGCGGATTTTGCGAACCCCCAGCCGGCCGTTGTGGCCGAGCGGTTTTAGGCGCTTCAGTCCGGAGGCGCGCTGCTGCTACGGTCGCAGGTTCGAATGCTGCCTCGGGCATGGATGTGTGTGGTGTCCTTAGGTTAGTTAGATTTAAGTAGTTCTAAGTTTTAGGGGACTGATAACCTCAGACGTTAAGTCCCATAGTGCTCAGAGCCATTTGAACCATTTTTTTGCGAACCCCAAATCCGAACATTATGCCTAATAACCCTTCCTGATAGATGAAAAGTTGCCTCTTCTGAGAACAAACAACTTTCCAGGAAGCTGGCATCCATATCAATATGCTGCAGCATATCCGCAACAAATTGTTGTCGGCGTGGATGTTGCAGACTTTGCACTTTGTAAGCACACATACGAAGATGCTGGTGAACTACACGATTCAATATTGACCGAGGTACATCAAGTTGCCTATATGCTTGACGAATTGACTTACGTGGGCTTCTGAGAAACGTTTGTCTGATGTCCTCCACTGCCTCTTCTGAAACACCGTAACGCGCACCGCCAGAATGTTTCAGAACACTTCCTGTTGCCTTCCAATACCATTCATATTCGCGACGGTAATTTCTTTGCACAGTAATCGGCGATTTTGTTTCTGCAAACCTAACTATTGCTTGCGCTCGCTGCTGTGGAGTCGCCATTTTCACTTCATGCGACCATGCTGTACTCTGGCGACGATACTTGGCACTTCTGAACCGGGAATCTAAATTCTTTGAGATGCTCTACAGAGGGGTGCATTTTTCATTGTCGTATCTACTGTGGTTTTTCTCTCATGGGTCCTTGAAATCAGGGAGGTTTGAGTGGGACACCCTGTACAACCTGCATTAGATTATTAAGAGCATTGCCTTCGGCAATGGAAACCGTATGGCATTACTAATATAGCATTTCTAGGTGAAAAACCATGTAACCATAGGAGTGTGTGAATGCTCTGTGATCATTTGTCTCACGCTGGTACCTTCCTGGTACTGACTCCAGACAGTGGAATAAAGCTTCAGAACTGATGGCACAATTAATTTACGTGAAATGTTTCAAGCTCCATCCGTATGGAGCACCATCATGTATGAACCGTCTCTTATAATACAGCAACACTCTCATGTCCACTATACATCGATGAGGCGGTACCTCCTCGACACGCGCATCCGGAGAGATATTGTGCTTTTGGATGTGTGTTGTGAGTAAGATTGATGCTTCAGGGAGGATTGGTCAAGGTCAGTGTGGGCTGCCTTACAAATTCAGTCTGGAAATTTGTTTCAGTCGCGGTGGGTGATTTGGTTTCAGCATAACACACTCTGCATTGAGATCTCTCTCTTGCTGTGCCGGAAGTTTTGATAATTGTTTAGCCGCTAAAAAACGACAAAATAAATCGTTCAGAAAGAATCTACAGAAAGGTTTTTGGGTTGCTTTACATGATGCTGCAAACTGCAGATATCTGTGTCTCATAGTATTGTTTTAAACTGAATCTGTAAGTCAAGGCGGTTTCATGTGGACACCCCCTATTTGAAAAGCATACATCCAAAAATTTCAGAACTACATGTGTTACACAATTAATTTAAGAATTATAATAGCATCAAACTGTCACAATTTCGATACCTTCATAATTTACCCAACTTAAAGTTGGAGTGTGCAATCAGAGCTATCAGTATTTTACCAAATACTATTGTAAACACTAATCTGCAACTATGGGCGTATAAATAAATGATGGGAAGCTATTTCTTTCAGTCGCTTCCACCTTCGTTTACGAAATCTGATCGGTCCTTCGTTGTTTCATTTTCTTTTTTTATTGAATGCAGGTATGACCAGCTATTGGATGTGCACCATTACCTGGCTGGAATGTTATGTCCAAGTCGCAAGCCAATGCACGTAGGCAGGGTCCCACGCAAGCAGCTGGAAAAATCCTGTGTTGAACGTAGCTTGTAACTTCTAGAATTGTTTGCCATATATGTCAAACTATTCTTTAGATGGGAGTGTCATGGTTCCCAGGACCTTCCCCGCCTTTCCCCTCCCCTCCCCTCCCCGCCCCTCCCCAACCCAACCCTACCCCGCGCTTATTAACAAATATCGTTCTCGTAGAGACGGCAAAGACAAAATTTCACCACGAATAGCTCGCGCAAACACAGACGTAATAAGCAATCATTCCTTCCACGCTGCATACTCAAATAGTGCTGTAAGAAACACGAATGGTACAGTGTAATGAAAACTAGGCTATGCCGTGCTCTTCCACAAAGTAAGAGTTGTAAAAGTGCCTGTAGCGGATGTAAATGAACATTAAGCAACTGCAATGGTGGCAGTATCGTCGTTTCTGGACTTCGCCCCCAGCTTTCACCTTTACATAACACCGTAATTCGGTCGATCCCTCAACTAACTGCGGTTGTAACACCAAACGATAATTTAACCTCACGAAAGTTGCTTCTAACCTGAGAAACAGGAGAATATCAAGAGGTACTTGTTACAACTATGTGACTATTTTATTATATTTATAAAACAAACGCGTATTACAGGCCACTGAAGATACTTCGCAAATAAAAGAACTGAAACGTGTATTTGAGGGAAAAAAACTGCTTTCCATTTAGTTGCCAAGACGAAACATACTTCTATGAATTTTGAAGCAGCTAAGGAACGACGAAAAACGGAAAAAAATGACGAAAATATTATATATCAAGAAATGATCACAGATTGCGTAGGCGCAGTGATCGCGAGAGTCGCAAAACGCGTTGCAACCCATTGCTCCGCCTGCGAAAAAGTAAGAAGAGTGTGTCCGGTATGGTCTAGTGGCTAGGATACCTGGCTTTCACCCAGGAGGCTCGGGTTCGATTCCCGGTACCGGAAAAATTTTAATTCTCCCACGTTAACGGTACGGACACTAACGCTGTCATTAATATAAGGAACGTAAGAGTCCTTAACGTATCATCTGAAGCTGAGACGGAATCTGTACACTTGGATGTTAATATTTAAGGTGCTTCTTGAAATCTGTAATTACATGGTGTCAATGTGCGTTAATATGGTCCAGCGTTCTTAAATATATCCCATATTGAATTTATTTTATTTTGGCGATTCTTGTAGGTATGATATGCAACCAGCCGCTTTTGGAACTTAATTCGATTTATTGCATTAGGCCTCCAACTTCGCTTCCGCCGTATTGCAATAGACGGCAGTTGTGGCAAGTTGTGTTGCACGGGGTAAATTTATTAGTCATACGATAAGATTAGGCATATGTAAACACAACGCCATCAAAATATTAATCGATTTGTGATTGCATCATAAAGTTTTTCTCGATTTAATATGTTAACGTAGAAGCTCAATTCTCGTCATTTGCGGGAAGTTTTAGTTTCCTGCTTAAGTGAAGAGATATGCGGATGAGGCTCATAAAATGCTGGGTAAGACTTATGGTGAAGCACCTGTTAGTGAAAGAATATACAGACAATGGTTTCAACGCTTCAAGAACGGTTATCTCGACGTGGAAAAACGGCATGGCAGTGGAAAAGACAAGATTATCGAAGCTATTCAAACCGACGGAAGCAATCACAGCAGATCGTAATCGAAAGCAATTGATGCGTTTGAGCCGAACGCTGAATATCGATAGATACGAAAAGTTGATTTTGCAGAATGCAATGCTCGACCCCAAAACCCGTAAAAACATCTAGGAAAGGTTGTAATGGGAAGTCCTAACCCACCCGCAGTATTATCAAGTCATTGCTCCCTCCGATTATCTCCTTATTCTATCACTGGCACATGGCCTGACTGACCAGCCTTTCCGGTCATATGAAGAAGTGCAAAATTGTATCGATTCGTCGGTCTCCTCAAAAGCGTCCTGTTCTTCCACATCTTGATTTTTATGCTGCCCAAAAAATGGGAGAAAGTAGTGGCCAGCGACGGCCAGTACTGGGAATCGTAAATTTTTTGTAAGTTTTTCACAATAAAGCCTCAGGCGTCGAGAAAACACGGCGCAAGCAAAGTTGTATACCTAATAACATAGCTAGTTTTCTAGCCACTGCAGACTGATCATCGTATGGCGTTATTACAAGAACATTATTTTCTGAATCATGTACAGCTAGACGCTAGATTCGCGGTGCTGGGGAAAATAATTGAAATTTAGGTAAAAGTTACGGAAATGTGAACGAAACGAAAAGATCGTTACGTTTTTGGATATTTACAGTACATGGACTTCTGACATCAGCGAGAAATTCATTTCTGTCACATTCATTTTTGCCAGCTTACACACACACACACACACACACACACACACACACATACCCGCGCGAGCGCGCGCGCATAGGGAGAGAGAGAGAGAGAGAGAGAGACAATTGAGCTCATTTGGTTTTACAGTAAACAAAGATTGAACGTAATGATACTAGTTCTTACAGCCTGCCAAATCTCTGTCTTTGACGTGTGATTACATTACGATATAAAATATTTACAGATAAAATATGGATGCAAGTGGACATTAAAAGCATAGTTGTGTCCATACGTTGACGTTATACTTGTAATATTGACTTAGAAAACTGTAGATAAATAAATACATTGAAACATTTATGACATAAAGAAAAGCGTGAATGAGTTACTAGCATGCGTGGCAAACATAGATGAACATGGAAAGCTGTAGCTATGTACATGACTTGAGGTTTTGTTTGTGAAAACGTGAAAATAGAAAGTGGTAAATAGAGAAAGAGTTACAAGTAATTTAACATAGTCCAGTAAGCAGTAGTTATTACATGAATAAAAGTGTGAAAGAGTCACAAGTAAGCGTACATGGCATACACGAATGGACTTGGAAAACTGTAGATGTGTACATGAGTTGAAATGTTGATTGCATATTGATGGAAGCTAACCCCCTCCCCATAATGGACCTTGTCGAGGAGTAGCGGCATGCGTGCCTCAACTACACGGTTAGCCGTACAGTTGGTGCAACCTCTTCGGAAGGGTAACGGTATCTGAGGAGAGGCCAGATTCTCTCGTGGTTTATGAAGAGGGCAGCAACCTTTTCAGTAGTTTGAGGTGCAGTGGGTAAGATATCAGCCAACATGGTCTCGCCGTGCTGGTACAGTGAACGGTAGAAAGCAAGGGGACACTACAGCCGTGATTATTGTTTTCCCTGAGAACATGCTGCAGCTCTACTGTATGAATTCATGGTGATCATGGGTAAAATATTCCGGAAGTGAAATAGCCCCCCTTTTGAAACTCCGGGCGAGGATTACTCAGGACGATGTCACCATTAGAAACAACAGGACTGGCATTCTACGGATCAAAGCGTGGTATGTGGCATACATTAATTGGGTAGGTAGGTTAGGGAATTTAAAAAGTGAGCTGGACAGGTTGAAGTTGGCTAGAGTGGGGATTACTGAAGTGTCGTGGCAGGAGGAACATGACTTCTGGTTAGGTCAGTATAGGGCTATGGACACGAAATCAGATAGGGGTAATGAACAGTATAGTGAGCTACTAACGTAGCCAAGCTAGAAAAGAAGTCAACACCCAGCACAGTAATACAAATTTATATGTCAACTAGCTCCATAGACGATGATGAGAATGAAAGAATGTATAATGAGATAAAAGAAAACGCTCAGATATACTAATGGACATTGAAATTGCTACACCACGAAGATGACGTGCTACAGACGCGAAATTTAACCGACAGGAACAAGATGCTGTGATATACAAATGATTAGCTTTTCAGAGCATTCAAACAAGGTTGGCGCCGGTGGCGATACCTACAACATGCTGACATGAGGAAAGTTTCCAACCGATTTCTCATGCACAAACAGCAGTTGACCGGCGTTGCCTGGTGTAACGTTGTTGTGATGCCTTGTGTAAGGAGGAGAAATGCGTACCATCACGTTTCCGACTTTCATAAAGGTCGGTTTGTAGCCTATCGCGATTGCGGCTTATCGTATCGCGACATTGCTGCTCGCGTTGGTCGAGATCCAATGACTGTTAGCAGAATATGGAATCGGTGGGTTCAGGAGGGTAATACGGAACGCCGTGTTGGATCCCAACGGCCTCGTATCACTAGCAGTCGAGATGACAGGCATCTTATTCGCATTGCTGTAACGGTTCGTGCAGCCACATCTCGATCCCGGAGTCAACAGATGGGGACGTTTGCAAAATAATAACCATCTGCACGAACAGTTCGACGACGCTTGCAGCAGCATGGACTATCAGCTCAACGACGAATCTGGGTGCACGAATGGCAAAATGTCATTTTTTCGGATGAATCCAGGTTCTGTTTACAGCATCATGATGGTCGCATCCGTGTTTGGCAACATCGCGGTGAACGCACATTGGAAGCGTGTATTTGTCATCGCCATGCTGGCGTATCACCCGGCGTGATGGTATGGGGTGCCATTGGTTACGCGTCTCGGTCACCTCTTGTTCCCATTGACGGCACTTTGAAGAGTGGACGTTACATTTCAGATGTGTTACGACCCGTGGCTCTACCCTTCATTCGATCTCTACGAAACGCTACATTTCAGCAGGATAATGCACGACCGCATGTTGCAGGTCCTGCACGGGCCTTTCTGGGTATATAAAATGTTCGAGTACTGCACTGGCCAGCACATTCTCCAGATCTCTCACCAATTGAAAACGTCTGGTCAATGGTGGCCGAGCAACTGGCTCGTCACAATACGCCAGTCACTACTCTTGATGAACTGTGGTATCGTGTTGAAGCTGCATGGGCAGCTGTACCTGTACACGCCATCCAAGCTCTGTTTGACTCAATGTCCAGGCATATCAAGGCCGTTATTACGGCCAGAGGTGGTTGTTCTGGGTACTGATTTCTCAGGATCTTTGCACCCAAATTGCTTGAAAATGTAATCACATGTCAGTTCTAGTATAATATATTTGTCCAATGAATACTCGTTTATCGTCTGCATTTCTTTTTGGTGTAGCAATTTTAATGGCCAGTAATGTATGTTACTGGAATGCAGTTGTGTGTTCGAATTCAATCTGGCGTTGCTGAGGGAATTGTATCAGGAAATGAGACAAGAAAAGTAGAAGATGGTTTTTGTTATTTGGGTAGCAGTATAACTGATGATGAAAGAAGTAGACGGGATATAAAACAAGATACATAGTAGCAAGAAGAGCATTTCTGAAAAAGAGGAATTTTTTAACAGCCAATATAAATTTAAGTTTTAGGAATTCTGTTCTGAGGACAAGGAGTGTTACCTTGTACAGAAGTGAAACGTGGACAATAAGCATTTCAGATAAGAAGAGAATAGAAACTTTTGAAATGTAGTGCTGTAAGAAAATGCTGGGTAGAGCGAATAACTAATAAAGAGGTACTGGATCGAACTGCAGAGAAAAGATATTTATGGCGCAACTTGACCAAAAGAAGTGGTCATTTGTTAGGACAGATCCGGAGACATCAAAGAATTGTCAGTTTGGTAATGGTAGGCACTGTGAGAGGAAAAAATTGTAGAGGGATACAGTAGGCACGTTCAAATGTATGTATTTTACAGCATTTAAGCAGATATGAAAAGATTTGCAGAAAATAGACTAGTGTGGAGAAAAGCGTGGACACAGTATTCAGACTGAAGGCAACAACAACATTGATAGAAGAATAAACTATGCAGCAGCATCACAATATCACGTTATAGTGCTTTAGAGACAGGAAGTTTTGTGTATTCTGGAAGAAAAAGTTCTGTGCTGATTCTGTTTGTTCGTTAAGAATTTTGTGAGTTGACTTTATTGTGATTGTCAATCTCCATCTGTTCAAGGACATCTATCTGTAAACCTTTGACAGTTGTGTGTAACACAGTATGTTTATGATGGGCAATTTGTGACATAAAGCTGGACTTGTAGAAGACTGGAATCTGTTGACATCCATATGCTCTTAGTAGCGGGTTGCAAATTTCCTCCATGTATTTATGTAAAGAAGCACGACAAGAGTATTTTAAGTCTATATATGCTTTACTTTTGATGCCTCATGCATTTATTGTATTTGATTATACCATATCCGTGTGTGGACCTAAATGATTTCCCAAATATCTGAAGTCGACAAATAGTGAAAAAAGAAGACCTTTTATTTTTCAATGCAATCTCCTTGAATATTACGAGGGCGGTTCAGAAAGTAACCTCCGATTGGTCACAGTGCGGGTTGTGGGGGGAGTAGCGACGCCATCTGTGCGTTCACGCACTCAACAGGTCAGTCGGCATCAAGCCGTGGTCGAGTGAACGTCGTACATGCTCTAGTTTAGTTTTTGTGGCAGTTTGAAATGTGTGCTGCAATAGAAAACCCCGCCAAATGTGAAGTGCGTGCTGTCATAAGGTTTTTTACAGCCAAAGGATATTCTGCAGCAGCTATTCATCGTGAGCTTTGTGCCGTGTACGGACCAAGAGTTATGAGTGAAGGAGTTGTCCGTGAATGGGTTCGTTTATTTAAAAGTGGACGAGAAAACGTTCATGATGAAGAGAGGAGTGGTAGACCATCATTGGTGACTGACGAACTCGTTCAGACAGTTGATGCAAAAGTTCGTGAAAATCGACGTTTCTCAATGTCGGAGTTGTCTACTGGTTTTCCACAGATTTCTAAGACTCTCTTGTACGAGATAGTGACAGCAAGATTGGGTTACCGTAAGAAGAGCTCAAAGATGCGGTCACAGGCTGGCTCCAGGCACAAGCGGGTGATTTTTATGCAGAAGGAATTTCAAAGCTTGTGAAGAGATACGATAAGTGCCTCAATCGCTATGGAGACTATGTAGAAAAATAGTGCAAAGATGTAGTTGTAAGATGTGTATATTAAAATATTTTTATTTAACTTGGTGTATTTTTTTAAATCAACCGGAGGTTACTTTCTGAACGGCCCTCGTAGTACACTTCACTCTGTGGAGTTCCAATGACTTTAATCCACCTGTGTAGGTTCTTGTGGAAGTGCTGCGATTGTTTCGTGGCTGGACGATAAACGTTGTCTACCAAGGAAACTTGGAAATTTAGTTGACATGGAAGCCTGGGAAGCCAAATCTGGGAAATGGGGCGGATATTCAAAAACCTCATATGGCGCAGATCCCTCAGTTTTTCCATTGCCTACAAATTTCTGTTGGCAGTGCGCTGGTTTGAAGAAAGATGATTTTTTCATCCGCCAACGTAGTATCTTTTCTCGAGTTTTTTTAATCAGATTCGTTAGCAGTTTAAAATAATATTGTAATTCTTAATATATGAATAATATTAAAGAATAATAAGCTACAGGGTATTTCTAAATTATTTATACAAAAGTAACTTTTAATTGTGTAAAAGGTAAATAACTTACGGAAATGTTTGCTACAGCACTGAATGCAGTTTACTTACCCATGTTCAGTGTGATTACTTTTCGTAACACGGCAAATATCCCATCTGTAATGAGTTTCCTGTCAAATCCTAAGAAGCAAGTCTTAATGTATGGAGGCACTGCCTGTGTTATCCGTTGTCGCAGCTCATCGACGTTTCCTGGAAGTGGAGGAACAGACGCATACACGGAGGCCCGTTGGGGTTGGTGGGCAGGATATTGTTCCATCACGTCCAATCCAAATCGGCACATTCCTACGGAGATACGCGACAAATTCACGATGATAATGTGGTGGCGCGCCATGTTGCTGGAAAATAGATTCTGTGTTGTTATCCTGTTGTAATTCAGGCATTAGGTAGTATTCAGGCATGTGCAGATACGTTATGCCAGTTACAGTTGATTCGATAAAAAAGAAAGGACTGTAAATCACGTTATAGCTTACAGCACAACAAACATTACGTTAGGCGAGTCCCGTATATGTTCGATTAAGTGACGTGGTTTTTGCTCGCGCCATTTCCGAACATTATGCCGATTCACTTTACCGCTGCTGGCCTCGTCTTTGAACACAATTTTAGTAAGAAAAATCATCTTCATTCTGCATTTTGTTAAACATTCCTACGCAAAACTTAGCTGGTTTTTGTTTCTCACTTTCTCTTAAAGCTTGCAGCAGTTCCAATTTGTACAGTTTGAATGGCAGGTGTAGTGGACTGTTAAGGCAGCCAGTCCACAGTGAAGTAGCCGAAAGGGCACGCGTCAACTCACGCCGTCTGGCGTTAAGTATGAAGTTACTTATGGCGCCTTGCTAGGTCGTAGCCATTAACTTAGCTGAAGACTATTCTATCTGCTCGGCAAATGAGCGAAAGGCTTCGATCAGTGTAGTCGCTAGCAATGTCGTCGTACAACTGGGGCGAGTGCTAGTACGTCTCTCGAGACCTGCCTTGTGGTGGCGCTCGGTCTGCGATCCTGACAGTGGCGACACGCGGGTCCGACATGTACTAATGGACCGCGGCCGATTTAAGCTACCACCTAGCAAGTGTGGTGTCTGGCGGTGACACCACAGCAGGTGTTTCCATAACACCTTCCACACTACAATACTAGGCATATTCAATTCTAAGCTGCAACGTCTCGTTGGTTTACCCGGACTCTTAATGTAAGAGTGCCTGCAGGCCGTGTGGCCGAGCGGTTCTAGGCGCTTCAGTCTGGAACCGCGCGACCGCTACGGTCGCAGGTTCGAATCCTGCCTCGGGCATGGATGTGTGTCATGTCCTTAGGTTAGTTAGGTTTAAGTAGTTCTAGGTTCTACGGGGCTGATGACCTCAGATATTAGGTTCCATAGTGCTCGGAGCCATTTGAACAATTTTGTAAGACTGCCGAACTAGTTCAGTTGCTGCCGACTCTGACCCGCGTCCTATGTGATACACAGCCAATTTCGGGGAAACTATTGTACCAATTAATAACAATTTGTCGTTGAGGTGGTGGCTTGTGCTATTTAGTCCTGAATTGTCTCTGAACTTTAGCAAAGCATGCGGATTCATGAAACCATAAACAACACTTGGCACGCTCTGCAGCGTTATACGACTCCATGATGACTGTAGGAATAACTTATTTGCGCATGCCGCCTAGCGGAGACGTCGGGAACTAACAGTGTTAGAAGGAAATAAAACATGAGGATATTCTGTATTCAGTGCTGTATCAAATATTTTTGTAAGTTATTTAACTTTTTCACAATTGAAAGTTACTTTTGAGTAACTAATTTCTAAACACCCTGCATCGCCTAGTTCCCATTTTACTTTTTTGAATATAGGCATCTAATAGGTTTCCTTTCGCATCCCAGAACGCCGATATCGTGACGTTTCCCGCTGATGAAATGATATTCGCCTTCTTCGGAGCTGAAGAAGAGGCCTCTCGCAGTTGTTTCGCTGGTTGTTTTGAGTCTGGTTTGTATTGGTGAATCTGTGTTTCATCCGTTGTTAATATAGATGCAGAAAACCTATTTTGCTTTTATGATATTACGCCAAACACTATTTGGAAATTATCGTGCGAATTCATTTCTGATACGCCTTGATCAGGCGTGGTGTTCATCTTGCTCAAAGCTTTCCCTCTCATGTACAGTTCTTGAAGCAAACTGCAGACATGTTGTTTCGAAATGCCTACGGGTTTGGCAATTTTACACCCTTCTCATGCCGGTCTTCTGAGATCGTACCGAGCAATATTTCGACGATTTTTGACGTGGTCTCACTTAACGGCTTTCACGTGGACCACCTTGAATAATTTTACGGCATCGTTTAAATTCGGCAACCCATTTCTTCACACTGAAAATTAAAAAGCAAGGAGTCACCACACACACTATGAGCTTCGAGTCACCACACATGTTTATGAATTCGAAAGAATTCTTTTATTAAAAAAACTTCGCTACTGCACGGTACTTGATTTTCTCCATTCCGAGAATTAGCGCAGCGCACCTTATTCAGACAGCTACTAGGGCCGCTACTGGACGGCGTGACATACATTTTCGCTACCCTCGTACATTGCATTTGTTAGTGTTGATTTTAACTGAAAATGAAGGAGACGGAGAAATTAAAAAGAGACACACACCAAGTGTCATCGTTTTGTTTTTGTTTTTAATGTGTCACAAGGCGTTTTTAGTTGGCATGCTCTTGGCCACGTTAAAGTCGCTTTGGTCCTCACGTGATTCATTCTCGGCCAGCTTAAACAGCAGTGACGTTAATTGTAGGCATAACTCCGTTGTACAGAAAAGAGTGGTGTGTATAATTCATTTTACAGCCCGTAGAGTAGAGAGTGCTGCATATGATGCGCCGTTTTCAAGCAGAGCCCGTAGAACTGACAGCGACGCAAAGAGGTTCCCGACTGAGAACGTTTGCAAGATATGCAATTATGGCACTTTCTTCAAACCTATGGTAACTTCCCGAAAACCGTGTTGGAACCAGAGGACTGGAGGTACGAGGTTTGATTAAAAAAACGCGGCGGCTGACACTACAACCATTTGATGTAATATGTCTGGTAGCCTAATCCGTTGAGATAGGCAGCGTCATTGGGACACGTTCTGACTTGTCATCAGCGTCCAGAGACGTCGGAGTGACGTTGTATTTACCGTGCCTGTCGCGCATCGTGGATTTCGAACAACGTGTGGATTTTAGTTCTGCTTCAGCTTGCAAAAAATGGTTCAAATGGCTCTGAGCACTATGGGACTCAACTGCTGAGGTCATTAGTCCCCTAGAACTTAGAACGAGTTAAACCTAACTAACCTAAGGACATCACACACATCCATGCCCGAGGCAGGATTCGAACCTGTGACCGTAGCGGCCTTACGGTTCCAGACTGCAGCGCCTTTAACCGCACGGCCACTTCGGCCGGTTCAGCTTGCAAAAAAGTGCCAAAGCAACTTATGAAATGTCAAAATTGGTGTGTGGCGATGATTCTGTAACTCTGAAAACTGTTCACAAGTCGTATGAGCGATTTAAAAGGGGAAATGAGCTGTTAAAAGACGAGCAAGGTTGGGAACGTCCAGTAACCTCAAAAACAAAAGAAAACGAGCAAAAAGCGGCATAAAATTTTCGTTCAAACAAGCGAATAACTATTTGAGAGCTTACCGAAGAACTTAGCATCTCCTACGGGTCTATGCAAAGTTTTTTAAACCATAATTTGCAAATGAGACGAGTGAGTGCAAAATTTATTTCCAGACTTTCGAGTGATGAACAGAACGAAAATAGTGTCAGTTTTCACACAGTTGAAGGATGGTCTTCACTGAGAGCAAGACTTTATGTCCAAAATTGTAACTGAAGATGAAACTTGGGTCCATGATATGACCCTGAGACGAAAATTCTCGGAGTTCCGAACGTAAAACCAGCGAATCTCCTCGCCCTAACAAAAGGCACACGAGTCAAAATCGAATATTAGAGTCATGGTACTGTTTTTATCGATATTGAGGGCATAGTGCGATCAGAGTTCGTTCCAAGGGGAGCAACTATAAACGGTGAATTTTACAAGGGCGCACTGTAATGCATGCGGAGAAAGAGACCAGAAAAATGGGCCAATGACATCCTTTCTCGACAAGGAGCCGCGCCCCACCTCGCTTTTGATTCGCTACTTTTTGGCCATAAAATGCGTTCATGTCTGTCCGTATACGCCTTAAGTACCAGGCTTAGCACCATGCGCCTTCTTGCTCTTTGCGAAAATGAAAATCGTGCTAAAGGAAAACGTTCTGACTCCATTCCTGACATTGAGAGGGCCATGACGGAGCAGCGGAACGCCCTTCCAAAAGAAGCCTTCCAGAAATACTTCCAACCGTGGATTCAACGTTGAGATAAGTGCATTTCTAGCCAAGGACAGTGCTTCGATTGAGTTTAATCAGTGTTCGCCGTATTTTTTGGTAACACTTCGTAATTTACTTTCGCGCATGCGTGCGTGCGTCCGTCCACGTGTGTGTGTGTGTGTGTGTTAGTTTATCACATCGATGACTTGTTTATAGGATGTTTAAAAAGTACTTTTACAAACTTTGGGGCAGATTCCTTACACCAGAACAAGGAAAAAATTCATGGAAACGTACGTCCAAAAATCCTTTGTTTTTGAGCTATTGATAGAAGTTTACAGTTTAGGTAATTGGTGCTTATCAACACATAAATTCATAATAAATACTGGAAATTCCCTCCTCTTGTATCTATGAGGGGCGTTTGAATAGTCCGTGCAAAGTCCGAAAGATTGCACCACCGGCGCGTATCGAGATCATGTTTAGTTGTCAAAAAATGGACGAAGAAGAATTTCGTGTGGTGATTAAACATTACTTTATGAAAGGCAAAACGCCTCAGGAGACTAAAGAGAAGCTTGATAAACATTACGGTGTCTTTGCACCTTCGATTAGAACAGTTTATAAGTGGTTTCAAAATCTTCAGAGTGGCCATATGGGCACAAGTGATGCTGAACGTTCTGGACGCCCTGTGGAGGTTACGGCTCCAGAAATCATTGATAAAATCCATGATATGGTGATGGATGACAGAAGAGTTAAGGTGCGTGAGATTGCTAGTGCTGTGGGCATCTCGAATGAGTGGGTACATAATATTTTTTTTTGCATAAACATTTGGACATGAAAAAGCTATTGCAAGATGGGTTCCGCGATTGCTCACGCTTGACCAAAAACGGATCCTGTGAAGTGTTGCAAGGATGGTATGCAGCTGTTCAGGAAGAATCTGCACGACGTTAAGCGTCGTTTCGCCACTGTGGATGAAACATGGATACATTACTATACTTCTGAGACCAAAGAACAATCTAAACAGTGGGTTACCAAGGGAGAATCTGCACCAAAAAAGGCGAAGACCATTCCTTCGGCCGGAAAGGTTATGGCGACTGTCTTTTGGAATTGGCAAGGGATAATCCTCATCGACTATCTGGAAATGGGTAAAACTTGCAGGTGCGTATTATTAATTCTTATTGGATTATTTGAAAACCGAGCTGCAAGAAAAACGCCGGCGATTGGACCGCAAAAAAGTTCTTTTCCGTCACGACAATGCACCAGCACACACCTCAGCAATTGTGGTCGCAAAAGTAATGGAAATAGGATTCCAACTCGTTGCATATTCCCCCTATTCTCCGGACTTAGCTCCCTCGAACTACTACTTGTTCTCCAATTTGAAGAAATGGCTGGCAGGACAGAGATTTTATTCAAACAAGGAGGTGATTGCAGCAACTAATAGCTATTTTGCAGACTTGGACAATTCCTATTATTTGGAATGGATCAACAAATTCGAACAGCGTTGGAGGAAGTGTATAAGTCTAGAAGGAGACTATTGTATTGGAACAACCTGCGTTCTGGGACAAAGTACCGTTATCCAAGATGGCGACAATTACGTCATCCAAGATAGCGGCGTTGACGTCATCCAAGATGGCGACCGTGACGTCATTCAAGATGGCGGATTTTTGCGGGAAGCTAGAATTTATATGGGGAATTGCCACACCCCTCGCCCAGAAAAATGGGGCGAATTTCAAATTCCAGCAGGATAATGCGTCACACCAAGAAAAATGGCGGGAAAAAGGGACATGTCTTTATTATGTAACCAATTTCAAGCATGTGTGTTCGCCACCGGGTCTGGACTCCGACTGACTTAGTTCATATCGTCGCCACCAGAGAGTGCCACCGTGATGTCACCCAGGATGGTGGATTTTGGCGGGAAGATACGACACTATGGCTACCTCCACTAACCTAACGCCCCTCCCCCCAGAAAACGGCGAGAAGTTCAAATTCCAAATGATAATGCGGTACACCTACGATAATAGCGGGAAAAACGGACTTGTCTTTATTATTTAACCAATTTCAAGCAGATGTGTTCGCCACTGAGTCTGGACTGCAGCTGGCTTAGTTCATATCAGTGCCAGCAGAGGGCGCTCTCTTGATGTCAGGTGATGACACATGTACCGTCATTCAAGATGGCTGCACCCAGTGTGTTCACCGCGAGCTCCATAGCCCAACTGACTTAGTTCATATCGTGTCCACCAGAGGGCTCTACTGTGATGTCGCGTGATGACACAAGATTGTCTGCTCTCTCTGTCGCGTGCGTGTTATAACCAGACACGCGCGGCGCCACCGGCCCGCGACCGTCTGACTGCTTACGTCAGACACCCTCAGTCGCCAACTCCATACATGCACTGGACATAATCTTCTGTAAATATGCTAACTAAAGTAATATCCATATCGCGCGTCTAACCTATCAATTACCTAAGTACTTAATTCCATTTCAATTTTAATCATATTCAATAATTCAATTTACAATTTCAGTATTCAATGATCAAATCAGAAGTTCCACCATTTCCCAGTATCAGCCCGGTGTTTATTCGTGACCTAACACCCCCAACCCCTAGAATGCTGCACTCCTATTGGCTACTGCATTCGTCACATGATTCGACTTCATATAGGTACGATAAGGTGTTCACTATACTTTAAACTACCTAGTTCCAACTACTTTTCAAGGTCCAGACCGCTACTTCGTCCAAGGAACCGGCGTCAAGTTTGAATTCTGCCAGGAAACAAAGCTCACTTGCGTTCTCGCTACCGACATAAGAAAATTGCTGCAAACAAAGCTCACCACCTATAATGACTCCTTTTCTTACTAGGCTAATTACTGTTTAGCTCTACAGGGCCATTATACTGAAATGTTTCCCCACACCACCTAGTATTGTCTTTCTATGTGTGTGAGTAACTGTATGTTCACTGTTGTGGGTAAATACATACAGCGTACACAGGGCGGTGTGTGAAACTGATGGCGATTACACGCTTCCGCTGTTGTAGAAATCTGCTCCAGATGCTGCAGATACCGTGTTGAGCTGAAAGTGGTAACCAAAATACGGAGAAATATTCTTCGGGGCTCTGTTGCATAGCAATCAGATTGCTTTCAGTTCTGAGAAATGTCCAGTTACTATTGTGGATTTGAATGATCCATGAAGTGACTTCTTTTCCGAAGAAAACATCGAACTATTTCACTAGAACTGAACGCTCCCGTCGGAACTGTTCTCAACTGGTGTTTATTAGTAAATCACAATAGCAGTACATCGCTGGGTGTATAATAAGACGTACCTTCTTGAAATGAACAATATTTTATTGTTCTATTAACTGATTTTCTTCCATATGCACTTATATTTTACAATGTGAATCAAAAAACTCGCAATGGCGTCGATTTTTTACATCACCAGAATGGCTCTCCTCCCCTAAAAAATTACTCTTAACAAGAACAAAAGAACTCTATATCCTAAGAATAATTATATGAGCGCTGACCGCCACAGAGTAATAAACAATATCTTTGTCTCTCTCTCGCACTGTCACAGTAAGTTACGCTGCATGATACATCATACACCACAAGTAACCTAAATCGCCAGACCACCACCTCTTCCTAGGGGCAGGTGGTAAAAGACTCAGCCCGTACGAGGCTGATGGAGAGAGGAAGGAGTGTACTTTATTTACTTGGGAACAATTTATATCTATCACAGAACACACGCTCTGACATGCCCCACAGCATACAGACCTGCGAACTACTCTAACATAACTCATGTATAAGGCTCTACACAAACTCTGGCTAATTGTAAACCGTCAAAAATAACACATTGCACAACCTACAGACATGCGAACCATTCGTAAATAACGCAAAGCAAACAAGTCGTAAATTGTCAAAATAATAATCCATCCAAAAGACTCTGCTTGCTAATCGTCAGCTGTCGAAATCATACACCAGCCTTTATTTAAAGAATTAGAGGCACCACTACCACCAAGTGTATTCGCCACTGAGTCCGTAGCCCAACTGACTTAGTTCATACCCATGCCTCTAGAGGACGCTGTAGTGACATCAGGTGATGACGCAAGTACCGTACTCTAAGATGGCGCCACCTAGTGGGTTCACCACGAGCTCCAGACCCCAACTGTCGTAGTACATTTCGTCGCCGCCAGAGGACGCCACCATGACACCAGCTGATGACGCAAGTACAGTTATCCACGATGGCGGCAAACACTATGTTCTCCACGAGGTTTAGTACTCAGAACCACCAGCAGAGGACGCTGTCGCCCCTTTCGTGATGTAAACTAAGATGGTGCCTGCTCTGAGCTGCTTGGGAGAGTAAGGATGGAGTGCACTCTATTTATTTTCAAACAACTTATTTAACGATAGAGTATATGTCTCACATCTATACAAAAGATGCACACTGATGTGCCTGGGGCCATGTTACACAGCCCAGAGACACGCAACCGACTCGTAATTTAATTACACAATAGCAAACTGCTCCTAGATAATTCTTCACACTGATGTGTAGACACCCTCACTACTCGTAAACTGTCCAAATAGCGCACATCAGGGCCTACAGAGCCGTTCGCGAAATAATGCAATGAAGGCGCGCAAGCACAGTCCAGTAGAGTAGACAGGAGATGGCCATTAAGTGACGCATCAGTCATATGTCAAACCGTGCACAGGCCCCTGCTCGGCTGGCGGCACTCCCGTTGATACGTATCACCTGAGAAATTCCTATCCGCTAGACACCGACGATGACGCGATCGCATGTACGGTCGACTCGGCCGTCAGCTGTCAAAGCACCCACAGAGCCGCGCGCCACAACACCCGCGAAGTGAGGCAGCCGCAGCTCGGGTCCGCGTCGTCGAACACCGGTGAAAGCTGCGTGCCTCTATACAGTCACCGTTATACTGTCGTAGCATTCCAAAGCGCGTTCACACCAGTCTTATATTCGAGGCATCTCCAGGCGCCACTTGTCTTTACCACTGAAGGCAGAATAGCAGAGAGCGTGTTGACACACGCGTTCAATTGCACGTACTCGCCCCAGCTTGACTGACATATCGCCATCTAAAACACTGTCAATGTTATTCTTATGGCTTTGTGAAAAAAAAAAAACAGCCAAGTCCAGCTCGCCATAATTTTATAGTGGCACAGAAATAGTTAACGCTCGCTTTATTGTTGTCTCAGCTTGTATGCACCAAAATTCCTGCCATTAACAGAACCTGTTTACCAAAATATCGCCGAATCCAGTCTTCCTTCCAGACATTAACGTATAGCCTTCCTGCTCTCAACATACGCAAACGTTCTCACCGTTCCTATATGCCACCGCAACCAATCGAGCATTTTCTTTCTGGGGATTTCTGTTGTTATTTTGCAAAGATTGCTAAATTGCCCCGACAGTTCCCTCAATCTATACACCCCCAATCTGTTCTTTCTTTCTACAGACGCTACACCCTGTAGTGGACTGACAAGGCAGCCAGTCCACAGTGACGGGTAACCGAAAGGCACGCGTACACACACGCCGACTGGCGTTAAGTCTGAAACAGGATACGTGATGAAAGCTATAAAGAAAAGAACGGAGCTTCTCGTATACTTAACTTTAATTCATTGTGGTACATTTCTCTTGATAATACAAGTGAGACTCTCTCCAGATATGGTTAATGCGCCTTGCTAGGTCGTAGCCATGGACTTAGCTGAAGGCTATTCTAACTGTCTCTCGGCAATTGAGAGAAAGGCTTCGTACGTGTAGTCGCTAGCAATGTCGTCCGTACAACTGGGCGAGTGCTAGTACGTCTCTCGAGACCTGCCGTGTGGTGGCGCTCGATCTGCGATCCTGACAGTGGCGACACTCGGGTCCGACATGTACTAATGGACCGCGGCCGATTTAAGCTACCACCTAGCAAGTGTGGGGTCTGGCGGTGACACCACACACCCAGTGGTAATAAACTGTTTTACACTGATCACCATTTTGCACCGACAACTAAACGTAGCAAAGTTGTCTATAGGTCGTCAAATGCATACGATACTCGCAAGAATATTGGAGCGTCAAACCGATCTGCAACCAGGGAATATATCACAGAGTACCGTCACGATCTAGTAAGCATGCAGTTCATATCCCCCACCATACCAAATCATCCTTTTTACATCAGCAAACCGAAGTAGCTTTCAGAACTGATGTGTAAAGACATGCTCGCTTCCCCCTGGCACGAATGCATTACTGTTTCCGTCTTGCTCGCATTTCTGTAGACATCTCCAGACTCTTCGATTACAAGATCACCCGTATTTTCGCCATAATATTATACAATTTTCGCCGTACTTCTCGATATCGAGCACACAGCAGCAGCCTCCCGGTCGCTAACGCAACATAATGCACAAGACACAGACTGTAAATTACTTCTCCACAAACACCAAACTTTAGAAGGTGCAGCATGCTGTAAACCATTAACTAAAAAATGGTTCAAATGGCTCTGAGCACTATGCGACTTAACTTCTGAGGTCATCAGTCGCCTAGAACTTAGAACTAATTAAACCTAACTAACCTAAGGACATCACACACATCCATGCCCGAGGCAGGATTCGAACCTGCGACCGTAGCGGCCACGCGGTTCCAGACTGAAGCGCCTTTAACCGCACGGCCACACCAGCCGGCCCCATTAACTAACTAGAAACAAGTAGAGTAAACTGATATTTGCACTCTAGAATACCGAAGATTCCAGATGATCAATATTCTTTACAAACCAACTAGGGTCTTTCCCACGCCTAGAGAACAGGCAAATATGTGTCCAACACACCACAATCGATCGTCCCTCAACTAAATAAAGGCACCAAATGTGCAGAAGCAGTCGACCGAACAATTTACACGGGAAGGAATAACGCTCCAGTGCAAACGCGCCATCTTCTGAAAGTTACACTTGATCACGAAAGCCGCCCAGCACATACCAAGTATTAGTTCGTTGTTCGGTTGACTAGAAGATGATAAAGTTAACTCTGGTACATTCCTACACACCAACAGGCCTCTGCATTCGGAAGACTGCTACCATTAACATGGGAACGCGAGTCAATATCGCCACAGACTTTGCATACACGGACACATTCTAGAAAACACACATATATCTTCCATCATTATACTTACCATTAAATCTTACGATCGTGTTCTCAACTGAACGGTAGTCGGCAATGGCCCAAGTATCGGAAATACACTCTGTTGACCGCTGTGGCTCTGGAAATACGTGCACCTTCCTTACCACTTGACATACTCTTCCCTTCGCTATCACAGTACCCCAAGTCAAATCCATACCCTCCCTACAACAGGACATAGACATTTCCTTTACACAAACACATATACTTTATAAACCTGATGCTCAAATGCGAACATATCACACACCCAGCACTAATACTAAGTATAATATTACCTAGTTAATAACTCGATGCACATGTCACCAAACAATACTGACCAAAAATCAACTATTGGTCTGCATCTCTCCTACGTTCTTCCTTAAAGTCATACCACCGTGTCATAGACATAATCGAGCAGATGTTGAAGAAAAATCCCGATCGCAACAGCTACTGCATGTTACTCTCACAAGCGCTCTTCGTTCTACAGGTGCACCCAAGTATCCATGTTGAAGCCTATAACCGCTTTACGAATCGAGGTACGACATTACCTGTGAATTAGGTGGTGTTTCCGAGACAAATACCGTGACTGTGATCGTGGAACTGTCTGTGTTAACAGCCAACCATGCAACCTCGCTATAAACTTAATGAACTTTGGAAGTCATTCGCCTAAGGGACGTCGTATGCAAGCGCTATTTACGACTCCACCATACCGCACCAAACTACATAATTCATTAGTTTTTGCAATACATACGCAGACATACAGAAAGCAGAGCAGACGCTCTCCAGAGGTGACTTGATACTTGAGTGCAGTGCTATGTTACACCTCCCGATCAGTGCATTTGGGTTAGGTGTTGGCATCTGTGCTGCATTTAGAATCAATTTTAGAACACAGAACGGGATGTAATGTCACGATCGTATGGATAGATCTCACCTTAAATCGATACAATTCCGAAAAATGACGAGGGAATAGATATAAATTGACCGAATATAGAGTCAAATGCGGTGAAATTGGGGAAGTACTTTGCTGTCTTCTGGTTCGCGTGCAACAATTTGTATATGGGACCAAGTATGCGGCAACAGGAGGAATGCGGGAAAACGTGGACATCGAAATGAAGGGAATAAGGGAGGCAGTCAATTTTTTCCCACTGAGGCTGCATAATACTGTATGTCTATTGAGGTACCAGTTATTCCGGCTGCATCAGTCACGTGACATTGCCTGCGTTCTACTCATATACAGCTACGTGTTACGTATATGTTTTAAAGCAGTGTCTACTCGCGATCGTTAACGGTAAACCTGTCTGTCATCAGAGGACTTCCATCTCATGTGTGAAGAAACTTGACACACTTCTCTAAATGAGCTTTGAATTATGAGATCGCCCCTGTCGCATCTTGTGTGGGTAAAATCGAGACTTCAATGTCATAACTAAGTTATCGGTATGAGCTTGTGTCGTGCTACAATCCCAGTGTTCACATTTGCCTGACATATGTTGCGTTTACCGAATTAGTTGCGGAATGACTTGTAATTTTCACATGTCGGACGCTGCTGTTATGCGTTTATCTGTTTCCTTGTAGTATGTATCGCCGCTACTAACTATCATTTTATATAGGCCTGATGCAGGCATGGTATAATTTCTGAACTGTGATTGGATGTGAACAGCGGACACTATACGTCTTCGCAAAGCTATAGTGTGCTGGTATGATGCAAAGTAAATATTTTACGGAAGTAGTTTTTCGTTTTACGATTCGATAAGATAGTTCAGCGTAGATAAACTGTGAAGAAGAATGTATGTCTGATAGGTCGGAAAGGTAATTGACCTAACATTATAGCCCGTTTTTAAGTGCAGAGCGTTGTAGTCTTAGGAGTATCTGTGTTAATGTTCTCTCTTACCAATACCTTCCACGTACAGATCCTAGACTCTAGAACAATAATTTAGAGTTGAGAATGCTCTGTGACTCCCATACACAGAGAGATGGATGGTAAACCAAGTACTATGCTCGAGGTCTTAGAAATATGTAGAGCGCTGTCTTGTATAATTGATGATTTAAGTGTTCGAGAATTAACTGTGAATGGGCGTGCTGAGTAGTCATCTATCCATGTTCGCAATGGTACTCGCCAAGTACAGAATGGATGGTTTATCTATGATACTGAAATTGAGGAAACATGCTGTCACATTATTGGCCGGTGTTGAAGTTAGTGTAAAATTGTTCGCGCTATCAAGTTTCATGTTTATTATTAGAGTACATGGATGATGTCTATTCCATCCCATCCCTGCATTGGTTAGCAAATAATGATAGACTGATATGGCTTGTTTGAGGTGGGGAAAAAGTTTTCGTGGATGGACAGCACCTTCCGGGGGTTGCTAGCAGCTAAACAGCGATCGCGTACATGAGTGCAAAATTACGAATAACTCTAAATGGCCGCTGATGTTCCACTTGTTGCAGCCATCGTGGATTTTCCGTTGCCCAATATTATGCCGGTTTAGGTTACCGCTGTTGGTGAATGACGCTTCGTCGCTGAACAGAACGCGTGCAAAAAATCTGTCATCGCCCCGTAATTTCTCTTGTGCCCAGTGGCAGAACTGCACATGACGTTCAAAGTCGTCGCCATGCAATTCCTGGTGCATAGAAATATGGTACGGGTGCAATCGATGTTGATGTAGCATTCTTAACACTGACATTTTCGAGATTCCCGGTTCTCGCGCAGTTTGCTACTGATGTGCGGATTAGCCGCGACAGCAGCTAAAACACCTATTTGGGCATCATAATTTGTTGCAGGTGTGGTTGGCGTTTCACATGTGGCTGAACGCTTCCTGTTTCCTTAAATAACGTAACTATCCGGCGAACGGTTCGGACAGTTGGATGATGTCGTCCAGGATACCGAGCAGCATACATAGCACACGCCCGTTAGGCATTTTGATACCACGTACTTACACGTTTGTGACTGTTACAATGCCATCTATCACAAAGCGAAAAAAGTGGTCCAACTAAAACATCCATATTTCTTTACATACAACACGAATATTAATAAAAATGAGGGTTCCTATCTAAAAAAACGCAGTTGATATCCGTTTGACCTATGGCAGCGCCATCTAGCGGGCCAACCATAGCGCCATCTAGTTTCCTCCTTCAAGCTAGACGAGTTTCGTTCTTTGTTTGATGCTTATTTCGTGAGGTATTTGGCCCAGTCACTATCAATGGACCACCCTGTATAAAGCGTTGCGGTGGAAGGCTAAAAACTTTGCAGTCGTCGTCGTAATGCGGAAACAGAGCTATTTATTACGTTCAGAAGATCATGAGCTTTGACATTCGGCCAAGGGCAGAAGGGTTTCCGAAACTTCTAAGTTTGTCAACTGTTCGCATGACGCCGTGGTTAAAGTATGCAAAATGGCGCTATCGATAACCGGCGTCGAGCCGACTGTGGTGCGCCACGAGACATGTAGGGGTGAAGGAGGGCTCCGCAGACGTGTATGGGCGAACAGACGTGCAAACATTGAGCAGCTGACCGCTCTGATGAGCCAAGGGTCTACTGACAGTGTCTCCTCAACGAAAATTGCTACGTTTGGACCCCGTCAGTAGGCGCCAGGTTCGTGCTCGCACGCTGCTGTTCATTGAAGACGAATGCTGGAAACTGCACTCCAGTACCACAGCTGGGCGTCCGCTAAATGGCCACAACTGACCTTTTCAGATGAATCACATTTTATGCTTCATGGGGCAGACGGCCGTTGGCGTGAAACATCTACACTAAAACACCCTGCAACAGTCATCGGAAAAGGCCAGGCCGAAGGACGGAGCGTTCGGGTCTGGGGAATGTTTTCAGTGCATGTCCTGGGTGATCTCCTCATTCTGGAAGGCACAGTTACTCAACGCAAGTATCGATCTATGCTGGAGACCATGTTCAACCCTTCATGCAGTTTTGTTTTTCCTCGGCACGATGGCATCTACCAGCAGGACAATGCACAGTGTCACACAGTTTGCAGCGTACGTGCGTGGTTCGAAGAGCGCCAGAATGAGTTTACCGTACTCCCCTGACTGCAAAACTTTCCAGATTTAAACCTAATCGAGAATTTGCGGGACTACACCGATCGGGCTGTTCACGCCGTGGATCCTCAGACGAGAAACATAGCGCAGTGGCCAAGGCGCCAGAGTCGGCATGGCCCCACATCCCTGATGGTGCTTTCCAGAACACTCTTCCTGCACATCTTGCTGCGCTCCGCGCTGCAAAAGATGATTATTCAGGTTGTTTGGTTGATTCGGGGGAGGGGACCAAACAGCGAGGTTATCGGTACCATCGGGTTAGGGGAAGGAAGTCCGCCGTGCCATTTCAGAGGAGCCATTCCGGCATTTCCGATGTAGGGAAAAATCAGGACGGCCGGTCGCGGGTTTGAACCGTTGTCCTCCCGACTGCAAGTCTAGTGTGCTAACCACTGCGCCACCTCCCTCACGCTTTTGACAGGTGGTCACATTAACGTGGCTGGGCAGTGTAAAAGAAACGAACGTGTAATGGATTAAAAGTTTATGCCGAGTTGGTATAAGGACCAGGTACAGGCTCTTTGTTCGTTTCTATAAATAATAGTAGCAGTCACTATGCACGACATCGCACACGAATCGATACCAGATTCAGAATGGCTAATTGTTACTACGATACACAGTATTGTTACATACATTAAGTTTGGGAACGAGCGTACACATTCCAGAGCGGTATGATGTCAACTGACCTTCACCAATCAGAGAAACGCCAAGTTAAAGTGTGCGACCTGTGCCGTATAAGCTGTACAACCAGTTTTACACAGGGTGAGTCTTACTAACGTTTAACCGCCGTTCCCCTCACCAAAGCGCTGTAGAGGACGATGAGACGACTAATTTAATCGCTGCACTAGGGTATTCGTTTTCGTTCTTGCATTATCCAATGCGATCCGGTAGTGTTGATGGTAGTTGTAATACAAGACTACGATGAATCGGTTTACATTTGTGAAAGCAGAGTAGCCTAGAGGAGTGATGTGTAGCAGTGCCTTGTACCAGCAGGTTCGACAACCCCAACCGCTGCATGCGGTGACGTCACATTTTCAGCATTTGTCATCCACTTTTGGGGTATTTCCCGACCATTTGCGGACCCATGTGTCTTAAATTACTTGTCTCAGCGTCATCTAAGTCGCTTTGGGGTTTTTTAAACGTAGCCTGAGAGTGGGAATCTCCATCAAAACTGGTAGCAAATAAAGATTTGTTGTATCAAGTTGATAGTAACTCATCGGTATTACTATTTTCTTATTCATTAGTAGACTTATTGCAACATTACCATTATTTAATATTGTGTTAATAATGCTGTATTCACCTAACCAGAAATCTTGTTATTCCCACGTCTGCACTTCAGTAAGTCCCATCAATTTTTATTTTCAAGTTCTTTAACCATTCGATTAGGGCATCTGAACCCATAGAACGTCAATGTTTTTCTTTTTTTTTCTTTTCTTTTTTTCTTGTTCTGATGACGACATTCTCCTGAGTAGTTTCCACCCGGATATCCGAATGATGGGCTGTTTTACTTCTGGAATATTTTACCTGGAAGGTGACATCACCGCTAAAACACACGGTAGAAATATTACGCCTTAGTTTCCTCTTGCTTTCAGGCGATCGCAGAAGCATGACTATCCTAAGGCCAAATTAATCAGACCGACTGTTGCCGCTGCAACTGCAGAAAAAATGATACCCCTCTTCAGGGACCACGGTTTAGTATGGCCTCTTCACAGAGACCCATCCGACATGGTTCCACCTATTGTGTGGCTTCGTGTATCGTTGAGGTTTGCAAGCCATCGCATCGCCGCGAAGTTCATAGTTCTTGGGAGACCCATGGTCGGCAGCACTTATTTCTTTTTTCGTGAATCTTCCAACTATCATCATACTTCTGAAGCAGGTGTTTACTTCTGGTACTGGATCTACGACAGTTTGTGACTGTCGTTGGTTTGCGCGTTATATAAACGACTTTTTTTCTGTAGACGTAATAGTTTCTATAAGCTGTTTTAGTCGTAACGTTAGTGATTGTTGATTCTTTGTGTGGAATCTCTATTTACACAATCTCTGAAGAGTTTGGTAGTCTCTTCTATTAAATTAGTTTTTTCTCTCTTGTCTGCATTTTATCTAATGTTAATGCCATCGGCGGTCACGCTACTGTTAGGAGCACTCCCTACGGACGCGTTTCTTACCGCGTTCCACATTTTTTCTGCGAGTCTCTTAACACTTACAGCCGTCTTCGTCTCATATTGCGCCACGTTAAGTTTGTCGTTTTGTTCACAACCGCTAAGCCGCAATTCTGGGTGTTCTTTTGCAAAATTGAGGTTAAAATGATGGGAACGATTATTCTCTGGCCGGCCGTTGTGGCCGAGCGGTTCTAGGTGCTTCAGTCTGGAACCGCGCGACCGCTACGGTCGCAGGTTCGAATCCTGCCTCGTGCGTGGATGTGTGATATGTCCTTAGGTTAGTTAGGTTTAAGTAGTTCTAAGTTCTAGGGGACTGATGACCTCATATGTTAGTGCTCAGAGCCATTTGAACCATTTTTTTTATTATTCTCTGGGGCTTCCTACGGCGAACCTATCTCACTTAGAAAACAGACTTGGTTACGGATGCACTCTGATACGGCGTGTGCTGCAATCCTTACGTATGGCGATATACGAGTTTTGAAATGCGCTATTTTCTGGGGCAACGATGCAACTTAAAATCTGTCGTAAAAGTACGGGCAACTTTTACACAAACGTTTCAGCTTTAGAAACGAGCTCACGGAAATGATGCTCTGAGTCGTACGCAATGTTACAAAGGGTTTTCGTAATTTCAAAGTGGTCGTCAGTCAGTTGAAGGCGATCTTCGACCAGGAAGGGCTTCCACTTCAACTGATGACTCGACTAATAACCTATAAAATGAATAATGAAGTATAAAAAGGAAGTTCAGTTATTTTATGAACAATACTCGTATGCCTTGTGAGTGTCATTTTAAGTGGAGTTTTACCACCCCCTCCTCCTTCTCCCACCACCACTCTTCCCATTTTGTTTAAGCCGATCTTTTTACTTCATTCCCCGTGACTGATGTCAGTTGTAATTCAGCCATTAATTTCTCCCTGTATTGGAAACAGAATGGTTTTAGGGTTCTGTCTGTCCAGAACCTTTTTTCTTAGGAACGGGTAAATATATGAAGTCCAAACTTACATCACATACTAAGGTCTACGGTCCCTTGACCGTGTAAAAAATATAAACTTTTAAATCAAGGCAATCTCAACGCAGTCACAATCGGCCATTTATGTGTCCAATATCTTGATACTCGCAAATTTACTCATCAAAACCACTGGGTGCTTCCTGTTGACTTAGAATCATGAAATTTGGCAATAAGCAAGGTTTCACAGTACAAGTAAAGGAAAAAATCTGAAAGTTGTTAATCTATGTTTATAACACATAAAAAAGAATTTTTTTTGTCTTTTGTTATCCGACTGTCTGTGTGTCCTTTCTTTAAGAACCTTGTTTCTCAGGAATGGGTAGACGTATATCTTGCTAGCATCGATGTCGATAACGGGCAAAAATCGTTGATATTCTCGGAGAACGTGGGCAGCAATGCTGTATTTGTATTTACTGCCTAGTTTTATACATCGTTCAATTACTGTGCACTCCACTGTAATATACATTATTGTCTTTTGTGGCCTTTCACTTCGCATTTTAAGACGTCCAGGTTATATATAACCTGATAGGTGTTCAAAGCAAGTCAGGAAACACAACGCATATGTGATAATAAGCAAACCTGTAGACATCAGAACAAATTACAATAATCCATTCAACAAAGTTATGTGCCGTGAAACGTATGCCATTACTGAAGATATTGAGAATGGAAATTAATTTTAATATTTCGGAAATATTAAATCAGAATAATCTAACAAAAGGACATGCTATGGGACAACGGCGAAAAAAGTCTTAGAAGCTATGGGAACTACACGATAGACAGAAAGTTTTTATGATCACGTCGAAAAAATTAACTTACGTAATTAATGCAGTTCTGATACACATTATAAAATCTCCACGCTTCATTATCGTATCACTTGTCTAGAGCACCCAAGACAAGGGTGCAACCCAGTTCCAAATAATCAAAGGGTTGTGCCATTTCGTTTTGGATCGTCTAGAGGCATGCTACGGTACGGAAGCGCGGGGATTTCAATGTGTATCAAAACTGCAGACATAATCGCAAAAAAAAAAAAACGAAAGATTAATTGCGTGACTATTTTTTCGAGGTGATATTTAAAACTTTATACCACGCCTTGTAATAGTTTAAGTGCATCAAATGTTCGGGGGAAAATTTGTTCCGGTATCGGGAATCGAACCCGAGCCTCCTGGGTGAGAGCCAGGTATCCTAGCCACCTTTTTTTTCTTTTTTTTTAACTTTATTGGTCATAACAGTCCACAGTAGTACATAATTTTCAACTGACATTTAAAAAGTAATAAAACAAACTAACATTAATTACAGGTTCCTTGACACTACACCATATCGGATACATCGGCTATTGCTACCAGTTTTTCACAATCCTGTTCTGGGATAGTTGCCTGCGACGACGTTATGCGAGTTGTTACAGCCTTCTACAGCGTGGCACATAAACGTAGTGATTTTCGGATCGGACGTGCCTGGGCGCCGCAAATTGGCTTCCAACGGCTTACAAGGCTGCGGCCGCAGTGCCGACGACATCGGAGGATTCCGACGATGATCGGCATCGGCCGAAGAGGGCCGATCTTTTTAAACCAGTACGTCAGTGCGGGCGCGGGATCAGCGCAACCGATCTCTGCGCCCGAACGTAAAGATTTCTAATGACGGTCGCTGGAATTCAGATCAGTCTGTTTGCCTCGTTCAAATCGGCCGTCGTTCCCACACGTTAAAGATAGATTGTGAGAAATTTACAAATTAAGGACAAGGAAGAAGGAGTTTCCGGCACGTTGAGGATGAGAAACATAATGAAAGGGATATGTGTCTGAATCTATGGTCAGAAGTCGCTACTCTGTTAGGAACGACATGTTGCGAACATTTTAAAAATTTAATAATAATTATTTGTATCTTACTTTCCTGTGGCTGTCTAGCTGCATAAGCAGCATGTCACCTACAACACAGGCAAAATCTGTTTCGGAAATATTAGGCCTGGACTACAACCTTAAAAAGTATGTGTTCAAGTGCAAAAAGTGGCGTATGTTTATAAAATTTATAAAGCAGAAGTACAGCAAGATAACACATGCAATAATAATTACGTCCCAAATACATTATCAAAATTTTATGAAAAAGTAATGTATTTTTTTTAAAAAGGCTCTGCCGCCAACAGTCCACCATGACAGCTGGAACGTCCAGTGGTGGGCGGTAGGGACCAGTTTGACTACCACGGACCTTTTTCAGGTCTGGTGGAAGGGCATTAAATGTCTACGCATTATAATTACTGCTTACTGGCGTTTTTATGTTAATAAGTTCGTGATTCTGTTGTATCAGGTTCGTTGCAAGTGTGTTATGCTGGTGCATGAGTTCGTAGTGGTTTTGTTTGCAGTTGGTACCCCGGTTGCTATGGGTTTATTTATCGATTGTCATTTTCTCGTAGTAATTCGCTGTTGCTATTTGAGTTTACATATTGTCATTTTGTCATTAGGAGATAGTGAGTGGAGCTGTGGATGCTAGAAAATGGAATGCAAAGTGAAGGAATTGGAACATTTCCGACGTATCTCATGTTTGAGTGCAATTGGGGGGTGACAGCAGCGGAGGAAGACAGAAACATTTGCGCCGTGTAAGGACATAATGCCATTAGACAGAGCACGGCAAGAAAATGGTTTTGTTTTTTAAGGAAGGTCGTTTTGACATTCGTGACTCTGTGCGTTCAGGAAGGCACTCGGTGTTTGATGAGGATCGCTTAAACACATTAATCCACGTCAGGGTACTCGGGAACGGGCAGTTGTGGTGAACTGTGATCACTCCACCGTCTGTATGCAGTGGGTAAGGTTCAGAAATCGGGCGCATGCTCTAAGCCAAAACCACAAAAATCAGCGAGCTCATCTCAGCTCGCACTTCATCAATTAGCTCGTCAGCAACACCGACCTTTCCTACCCTGTACCGTTATTGGTGAGGAGCAATGGTGTCTTTAAGTTAATATAAGAAAAAGAAAGGAATGGTTGAGCCCAACAAATCCACAAGAGACAATATTATGATCTAGTGGAACAACTACTACGGTGTGGTGTACTGCGAATTGCTTCGCCGAGTTGTAACCATCACCGCTGGCATTTATTGTCAACAACTAAGAACAACGACCAAGAGGTTTACATGAAGAGATGCTACTCCACGATAGCGCCCACCCGCATTCTGTTAGACTGACAAAAAACACTATACAGGAATTGGGTTGAGAAGTCATTGTGCACCCACCTTATTCACCTGATCTTGCGCCATCAGATTTTCAAGTTTTCCGCTTTCTATCGAACATGCACGGGTGCAGATAACGATCTTACTATCACATCCTCTGTCATGTTACACATCCGGTATCACGTTACCTTCTTGGGTTCCTTGCATTCCCCCTCTTCCTCTCTCCCGAGAACCAAGGAGAATTGATCATAGGTCAGCCAGTGACATGACTCAGGTAACTGCGCCATGTGACATAAAAATGGCGGCATCCTCCCCTCCCCCTCCTCTCCTGGACCAATGAGGATAATGCACCCTCTCCACACCATCTTTCATAACTGGTGCATTTGTGTGTGAGGGTTTACTCGGGAGCTGAACAGCAATGGGAGTGCGTGTATCAGTTTCTTAATAGCAAATTACGTTAAATCACATCACTTGAGTTCTGTTGTTAATAAAAATATTACGTGACACCAGCAGAGACCACACCCAGACAGACATCTAAGTACTCTAGTTTATACCTATTTTGCAGTATTCTTCATGGTTTCCACACTTTCTCTTATTTTTCACCCTTTTTCGACAATTTTCTTATTTTATAACGAGGGGCACACTGAACCGTAGGGAAATGTTGTGTCTTTATGTGTATAACAAATACCATCATTCTAGGTCTATTTGTAAATAAAAGTATTACGAGACACCTGCAGACATCACAATCAAGCAGATATCTGAGTACAGTCATTCTAACATATTTTTTCTTGTGTGTTGTTGTGGTCTTCAGTTCAGAGACTGGTCTGATTCAGTTCTCTATGCTACTCTATCCTGTACAAGGTTCTTCATCTGCCAGTACCTGCTGCAACCTACATCCTTCTAAATCTGCTTACTGTATACATCTCTTGGTCTCCCTCTACAATTTTTACCCTCCACGCTGCCCTCCAGTACTAAATTGGTGATCCCTTGATGCCTCAGAACGTGTCCTACCCACCGATCCCTTCTTTTAGTTAAGTTGTGCCACAATTTCCTCTTCTTCCCAATTCTATTCAGTACCACCTCGTTAGTTCTGTGATCTACCCATCTAATCTTCAGCATTCTTCTGTAGCACCACATTTCGAAAGCTTCTGTTCTCTTCTTGTATAAACTATTTATCGTCCCCATGTTTCACTTCTATACATGGCTACACTCCATACAAATACTTTGTATGTTAACAAATTTCTTTCCTATATAAACACTTTCCTTGCCATTGCCAGTCTACATTTTATATCCTCTCTACTTCGACAAACATCAGTTATTTTGCTCCCCAGATAGCAAACCTCATCTACTACTTTAAGTGCCTCATTTCCTAATCTAATTGCCTCAGCATCACCCGACTCAATTCGACTATATTCCATTATCCTTGTTTTGCTTTTGTTGATGTTCATCTTATATCCTCCTTTAAAGACACTGTCCATTCCCGTCAACTGCTCTTCCAGGTCCTTTGCTGTCTCTGACAGAATTACAAAGTCACCGGCGAGCTTCATGGATTTTAATTCCTGCTCCGAATTTTTCTTTTGTTTCCTTTACTGCTTGCTCAATATATAGATTGAATGACATCGGAGATAGGCTACAACCCTGTCTCACTCCCTACCCAACCACTGCTTCCCTTTCATACCCCTCGACTCGTATGACTGCCATCCGGTTTCTGTACAAATTGTAAATAGCCTTTCGGTCCCTGTATTTTACCCCTACCAGCTTCAGAATTTGAAAGAGAGTATTCCAGTCAACATTGTCAAAAGCTTTCTGTAAACCTACAAATGCTAGAAGCGTAGATTTGCGTTTCCTTAATCTATCTTCTAAGATAAGTCGTAGGGTCAGTATTGCCTCACGTGTTTCAACATTTCTACGGAATCCAAACTGATCTTCCCCAGGGTCGGCTTCTACCAGTTTTTCCATTCATTTGCAAAGAATTCGTGTTAGTATTTTACAGTCGTGACTTATTAAACTGATAGTTCAGTAATTTTCACACATGTCAACACCTGCCCTCTTTGGGATTGGAATTATTATATTCTTCTTGAAGTCTGAGGGTATCTCGCCTGCCTCATACATCTTGCTCACCAGACGGAGCAGTTTTGTCAGGGCTGGCTGTCCCAAGGGTATCAGTAGTTCTAATGGAATGTTGTCTACTCCAGGGGCCTTGTTTCGGCTTAGGTCTTTCAGTGCTCTGTCATACTCTTCACACAGTATCATATCTCCCATTTCTTCTTCATCTACATCCTCTTCCATTTTCATAATATTGCCTTCCAGTACATCGCCCTTGTGTGGGACCTGTGTGTACTTTTTACTCATTTCTGCTTTCCCTTCTTTGCTTAGAACTGGTTTTCCATCTGAGCTCTTTGTATTCATACAAGTGGTTCTCTTTCCTTCAAAGGTCTCTTTAATTTTCCTGTAGGCAGTGTCTATCTTACCTCTAGTGATATATGCCGCTATATCCTTACATTTTTCCTCTAGCTATCCTGCTTAGCCATTTTACACTTCCTGTCGATCTCATTTTTGCCTGCTTCATTTACTGCATATTCATATTTTCTCCTTTCATCTACTAAATTCAATATCTCTTCTGTTAGCCAAGGGTTTCTACCAGCCCTCGTCTTTTTACCTACTTCCTCCTCTGCTGCCTTCACTATTTCATCCCTCACAGCTACCCATTCTTCTTCTATTGTGTTTCTTTCCCCCGTTCTTGTCAATCGTTCCCTAATGCTCTCTCAGAAACTCTCTGCAACCTCTGGTTCTTTCAGTTTATCCAGGTCCCATCTCCTTAAATTCCTACCTTTTTACAGTTTCTTCAGTTTTAGTGTACAGTTCATAACCAATAAATTGTGGTCAGAGTCCACATCTTCCTCTGGAAAAGTCTTACAATTTAAAACCTGGTTCCTGAATCTCTCTTGCCATTATATAATGTGTGTGAAATCTTCCAGTATCTCCAGGCCTCTTCCACGTATACAAGATTCTTTCATGATTCTTAAACCAAGTGTTAGCTACGATTAAGTTATGCTCTGTGCAAAATCCTACCAGGCGGCTTCCTCTTTCGTTCCTTGCCCCATTCCATATTCACCTACTACTTTTCCTCCTCTTCCTTTTAATACTATCGAACTCCAGTCCCCAATGACTACCAAATTTTCCTCTCCTTTCACTATCTGAATAACTTCTTTTATCTCATCATACATTTCTTCAATATCTTCGTCATCTGCAGAGCTGGTTGGCATATAAACTTGTACTACTGTGTTGGGTGTGGGCTTCGTGTCTATCTTGGCCACAATAATGCGTTCACTATGCTGTTTGTAGTAGCTTACCCGCACTGCTATTTTCCTATTCATTATTAAACCTACTCCTGCAATACCCCTATTTGATTTTGTATTTATAACCCTGTATTCACCTGACCAGAAATCTTGTTCCTCGTGCCACCGAACTTCACTAATTCCCACTATATCTAACTTTAACCTATCCATTTCCCGTTTTAAATATTCTAACCTACCTGCCCGATTAAGGGATCTGACATTCCACGCTCCGATCCGTAGAACGCCAGTTTTCTTTCTCCTTATAACGACGTCCACCTGAGTAGTCCCCGCCGGGAGATCCGAATGGGGGACTATTTTACCTCCTGAATATTTTACCCAAGACGACGCCATCATCATTTATCCATACAGTAGAACCCGAAGTTGTGGATGGTGCCCAACATTGCCGTTACATCAGTTCTGGCCGAGAGCCGTCATGCTCGCGGTAACATCGAGAAGCTGATTCCAAGTCGTAGGTGAAAATATCAAAGGCTTGCAAATACACACCGTATAATTTCAATATGGTACGGAACTGCTCGTACGATTGTGGCCTCCAGACCGCGAACGGGACAGGTCGACATATCTGTCTAACGGTAATCCAGACAAGCTCCCCAGGCGTGGCAGAGAAATTTGCGCGATGTATGTGTAATCACCTCCGACCTAGTAGCTATCACAAATGGCGGGCAGTCGTCCAGGGAGAGAGCTTCCCGCCACAGCAAAACTTGTCGACGCATTTGCACATAAACGCTGCTAACAGTTTAAGAGCCACGCACCCCCCCCCCCCCCCCCCCGCCCTCCTCGCTCTCCCCAATATTTTTCTCTCTCTGGACCACCACCTTCACAAACCAGGCATAACTGGCAGACATCTTTGCAGATACATGTTATGTTGCTAACAGCGCTAAGCAAGTCTCTCCCCACCAACCTTTCTCTCTGGACCAAGCAGAAAAACATTTCCACTCCTCCCTCCACTCAACCGTTATGCTTTCAAAACTAGCGTTGGTGAATACACTTACAGTCAGGCAGCATTCCCAGGAGGAATGCAGACTCGCAACAAAATAAATCCTACAAGTATAAGCGAACACAATACTATAAGCCAAGCATATTAACCACAGGGAAATCCGTGTACCGTACGTAATTTCTACTGATGGATAGAGTTCCAAAGACATACGCTAGATTGCTAACACACTGCTGTACATGCCACGAAACACATTTCTGTGCGTTATTAATGAATATCCCTCAAACGTGAGCAGGACTGGTGCAGACCTAGAGATTGGAGGGGGGGGGGAGGGGGAGGCGCGCTACAAGTAATTTCCAGAAGCCTCTTGATGCAGAACCAGCGAATCGCCTGTCGATTGCGAAGCAGACAGCAGGAACTGTCAGAATAAAAACGTTCTAAAATTAATTTATTGTTACACATCTGTGAGCTGCTGCATACAGTCTTATTAACAAAAAAGCATTATTTAGTAGCAAAAGCAATCCATACTTACATTGGTTACAATAATATCAGCAGGTGTGGGACGTTAAGATTCTACCTAGAAACCGCCTCTTACCTATCATTAGAACTCCGACAGCTCAATATAGTTGACGACGATGCATAAATCTGGTAATATAGGAGACTAAAACTTCTGAGAGGAACGGCTTGGTTCAAATGGCTCTGAGCACTATGGGACTTAACTTCTGAGGTCATCAGCCCCCCCTAGAACTTGTTGTTGTTGTTGTGGTCTTCAGTCCTGAGACTGGTTTGATGCAGCTCTCCATGCTGTTCTATTCTGTGCAAGCTTCTTCATCTCCCAGTACCTACTGCAACCTACATCCTTCTGAATCTGCCTAGTGTATGCATCTCTTGGTCTCCCCCTACGATTTTTACCCTCCACGCTGCCCTCCAATACTAAATTGGTGATCCCTTGATGCCTCAGAACATGTCCTACCAACCGATCCCTTCTTCTGGTCAAGTTGTGCCACAAACTCCTCTTCTCCCCAATCCTATTCAGTACCTCCTCATTAGTTATGTGATCTACCCATCTAATCTTCAGCATTCTTCTGTAGCACCACATTTCGAAAGCTTCTATTCTCTTCTTGTCCAAACTATTTATCGTCCATGTTTCACTTCCATACATGGCTACACTCCATACAAATACTTTCAGAAAAGACTTCCTGACACTTAAATCTATACTCGATGTTAATAAATTTCTCTTCTTCAGAAATGCTTTCCTTGCCATTGCCAGTCTACATTTTATATCCTCTCTACTTCGACCATCATCAGTTATTTTGCTCCCAAAATAGCAAAACTCCTTTAGTACTTTAAGTGTCTCATTTCGTAATCTAATTCCCTCAGCATCATCCGACTTAATTCGACTACATTCCATTATCCTCGTTTTGCTTTTGTTGATGTTCATCTTGTATCTTCCTTTCAAGACACTGTCCATTCCGTTCAACTGCTCTTCCAAGTCCTTTGCTGTCTCTGACAGAATTACAATGTCATCGGCGAACCTCAACGTTTTTATTTCTTCTCCATGGACTTTAATACCTACTCCGAATTTTTCATTTGCTTCCTTTACTGCTTGCTCGATATACAGATTGAATAACATCGGGGAGAGGCTACAACCCTGTCTTGCTCCCTTCCCAACCACTGCTTCCCTTTCATGTCCCTCGACTCTTATAACTGCCATCTGATTTCTGTACAAATTGTAAATAGCCTTTCGCTCCCTGTATTTTACCTCTGCCACCTTTAGAATTTGAAACAGAGTATTCCAGTCAACATTGTCAAAAACTTTCTTTAAGTCTACAAATGCTAGAAACGTAGGTTTTTTGCCTTTCCTTAATCTTTCTTCTAAGATAAATCGTAAGGTCAGTATTGCCTCACGTGTTCCAGTATTTCTACGGAATCCAAACTGATCTTCCCCGAGGTCGGCTTCTACTAGTTTTTCCATTCGTCTGTAAAGAATTCGTGTTAGTATTTTGCAGCTGTGGCTTATTAAACTGATAGTTCGGTAATTTTCACATCTGTCGCCACCTGCTTTCTTTGGGATTGGAATTATTATATTCTTCTTGAAGTCTGAGGGTATTTCGCCTGTTTCATACATCTTGCTCACCAGATGGTAGAGTTTTGTCAGGACTGGCTCTCCCAAGGCCGTCAGTAGTTCCAATGGAATGTTGTCTACTCCGGGGGCCTTGTTTCGACTCAGGTCTTTCAGTGCTCTGTCAAACTCTTCACGCAGTATCGTATCTCCCATTTCATCTTCATCTACATCCTCTTCCATTTCCATAATATTGTCCTCAAGTATGGCTCTGAGCACTATGGGACTCAACTGCTGAGGTCATTAGTCCCCTAGAACTTAGAACTAGTTAAACCTAACTAACCTAAGGACATCACAAACATCCATGCCCGAGGCAGGATTCGAACCTGCGACCGTAGCGGTCTTGCGGTTCCAGACTGCAGCGCCTTTAACCGCACGGCCACTTCGGCCGGCTGGTCCTCAAGTACATCGCCCTTGTATAGACCCTCTATATACTCCTTCCACCTTTCTGCTTTCCCTTCTTTGCTTAGAACTGGGTTTCCATCTGAGCTCTTGATGTTCATACAAGTGGTTCTCTTGTCTCCAAAGGTCTCTTTAATTTTCCTGTAGGCAGTATCTATCTTACCCCTAGTGAGATAAGCCTCTACATCCTTACATTTGTCCTCTAGCCATCCCTGCTTAGCCATTTTGCACAATTTAAAACCTGGTTCCTAAATCTCTGTCTTACCATTATATGATCTATCTGATACCTTTTAGTATCTCCAGGGTTCTTCCATGTATACAACCTTCTATCATGATTTTTAAACCAAGTGTTAGCTATGATTAAGTTGTGCTCTGTGCAAAATTCTACCAGGCGGCTTCCTCTTTCATTTCTTAGCCCCAATCCATATTCACCTACTACGTTTCCTTCTCTCCCTTTTCCTACACTCGAATTCCAGTCACCCATAACTATTAAATTTTCGTCTCCCTTCACTATCTGAAAAATTTCTTTTATTTCATCATACAGTTCTTCAATTTCTTCGTCATCTGCAGAGCTAGTTGGCATATAAACTTGTACTACTGTAGTAGGTGTGGGCTTCGTATCTATCTTGGCCACAATAATGCGTTCACTAAGCTGTTTGTAGTAGCTTACCCGCGTTCCTATTTTCCTATTCATTATTAAACCTACTTCTGCATTACCCCTATTTGACTTTGTGTTTATAACCCTGTAGTCACCTGACCAGAAGTCTTGTTCCTCCTGCCACCGAACTTCACTAATTCCCACTATATCTAACTTTAACCTATCCATTTCCCTTTTCAAATTTTCTAACCTACCTGCCCGATTAAGGAACCTGACATTCCACGCTCCGATCCGTAGAACACCAGTTTTCTTTCTCCTGATAACGACATCCTCTTGAGTAGTCCCCGCCCGGAGATCCGAATGGGGGACTATTTTACCTCCGGAATATTTTACCCAAGAGGACGCCATCATCATTTAATCATACAGTAAAGCTGCATGCCCTCGGGAAAAATTACGGCCGTAGTTTCCCCTTGCTTTCAGCCGTTCGCAGTACTAGCACAGCAAGGCCGTTTTGGTTATTGTTACAAGGCCAGATCAGTCAATCATCCAGACTGTTGCCCTTGCAACTACTGAAAAGGCTGCTGCCCCTCTTCAGGAACCACACGTTTGTCTGGCCTCTCAACAGATACCCCTCCGTTGTGGTTGTACCTACGGTACGGCTATCTGTATCGCTGAGGCACGCAAGCCTCCCCACCAACGGCAAGGTCCATGGTTCATGGGGGGGCCCTAGAACTTAGAACTACTTAAACCTAACTAACCTAAGGACATCACACACACCCATTCCCGAGGCAGGATTCGAACCTACGACCGTAGCGGTCGCGCGGTTCCAGACTGTAGCGCCTAGAACCGCTCGGCCACACCGGCCAGCCTGAGAGGAACGGTAGCAGAGTCTTCCTGCAGAGCTATATTTTATTAAATCGATTGTAATGGAAGGAAAACGTTTTGAGACAAATGTGCAGTAACCTGCGTCATGTTTGCCGTAGTGATGTGGATCATTAACAAAGCGTTCTGAGAACTTATGCAGTGTTAGATTACTGTCGATGTATCACAAGACAGGCTCACACATTGTTTCCTACGAAGAAAATAAAGGAGCTATGATCATCCAATGCGTTTGATAAGGTAGCTGACTAACATCGTAACAGTAACTCTTTCTGTCGCTGTTAACAATCTCATTACTAAACGGATGACTTCCCTTATATCTAGAATTTCTTTTGAATTATGCTTATGTAAGCATTGGACTGTCAGTAATAAATAGAGTTTTATGGAAGTAGCTCTTGCTATAGCTGTAGCCTACAGACATTAAAAGAACCTGGTCAGGGTATCAGGCTATTGATGAAATTGCGTATTCTGTCGTAGTACACCACAGTAATCCTATGCATGTTATGTACGTGATAAATAATTACTTATCCGAAACCAATCACAGCTATCACCATACTGACATTCGTACTGTGTAGTGAAGCCGTGACACATTTGGAAAGACAAAGTTTTTATCAACAACTGCTGCGAGAGCAAAAGTAAGCTGGTCTACCAACCTTGATTCTGTAGAAAGTAATGTGGGAGAGTAGCTTTCAATTCCACAATTAGTTCGGCTGCCAGTATAACTGTTTTATGTAATCGACTTCTATGTTAAAACTATAGGTATACACTACAATGGTTTATAAACCTTTATAGGTCATGCTTGTCTTTTTCTTAAATAGAGCATCGAGGTACTGCATTCTACCATTAGCGAATAATCCATTACAACTAAGTCTTCCACAACATGTACACATCCAGCTAAAAACATAAGCTGTATTGGCATGTTTGGAGTCATAATCAGAAAAGATGTCATGATCAATTACATCAGAGCTGGTATTACTCACGTCAAACTGTAGAACTATCTCAGGTAGACATATTCGGTAAATTCAGTAGGCCTTCTCGACAACCATGTCTCATATTCGCATCAGGAAGGCATAATGTTTTCTGTATCGCAGACCTTCTAGAGCAGATGCGTAGTTGTTCTTTGCATTATCAGATGTACTCACACTAGCATTTCCCATACTGATTTGCTTACAGCGAATAGATAGTCATTCGGATGTGCAACATCAATACTGTCAGAATCCCGTTTGGTATTTTGTGTAACCCATCAGTCCATTTTGGTGGAATTGGACGTGCTTACACCCTGTCATACGTACATTACTTTTCCAGGTAGCTGTGGGTTGATCCCAAGTCAATCTATCTTAGTAATTTTACATACCTGTCAGTTCGCTGTTATTGTGTGTAGGTCAGCCTTTGGAACGCATATTTCGATGTTATGTGGTTACAACCATAGGGAAACGGTTCTATAACCGATCATTTGACCTGACTGTCAGGAATACGTGTGACTATTTACAGGTCACCCAGATCTATCTTAATTCCCAGGAATATTGTGTTTTAGATATCAAATCGACCTGTCTTAGTATTTACCACTTCTCTCTCTCTCTCTCTCATTTGTCACCTTTTGCACGCGTCTGGTAAACGCAAGATGACAATTATTTGTAATGATGTCAGAAAACAACATCTGGTTAAAGATGGAAGCACTTTCGGTCATGAAGGGTCGCCACTCCTTCAACAACCTAATTTACGCCTACTCACACTGATTCCTTTAAACACCTAGACAACAACCAGTTAGTCCTCTCTTTTGCATTATCAGAATTACTTTCGCTAGATTTTTTCCCCAATATTCTTTACACACCAGTAAAAATCTCTGGGAAAGATGACGCTTTTGACGGTTTTAGAAACTGTAAATAACAAGCATGTCTCCAAATCTCGATTCAGTAGCGTATAGCAGTCCCCCAAGTTGTAACATGTGTGACGAACGGACGATCATCCCAGCTCTTTCGCACTGAGAGAGGGGAAAAATACGTTTCTACAGCTCACTGTGCTTGGAAAAAAGAAACCTGCTTTACAAGCAATAATTTTTCAAATGTTTTTACAACCGGTGGACTATGACAGGAGGAGCTCACAGAATGACAGACACAGCTGTCACCGACCCTAGACGATTCAGCAGTGACGGACGTGACCTGCCCCAGCCAGCAGCGATGAGATGTGGACTGGTGGGTGGAGCACGATTTCAGCATCCCTCAAGGTCTGGTTACGACCGCAGCCATGACCTACCACACAGATCTGCTGTGTTAGTTGGTGGCAGTCCTAATTCGAAGATATCTTTACCTCATACTTCACGGTATTGTGAAGAAAAGTGTCTGGAAGTGAGAGAAATATGTTTCTTATTCTTCAATACAGCACTTCCCAGTAATACCTTACGTCGTCTTTGTTGGAGTCAGTGTTAGGAGTCTCAGTGTAGTAAATAATTAAAACTGTATCCAGACGGAACATAATTAACAGGGTTTCCTCGGTCTTGAGTCTCAGGACGGTTTAAGGCAATTTTCGAGTATTCTTACTACCTCTAGTAGACAAATACTGCTGTTCTGCAAGTTATCCTCGGTTGACACCACATGGATGTAACTGGCACAGAGTACACTGGAGCACATTATACATACTGTCTGTTACAGTTCAAAAACACTTAACCAGTCTTGCACAAGCTGAGACACAAAATACATTCTGCAGTTGTATAATGTAGCCTCCAGCCTGATAATACTATGGATTTTGGCCAAGGAGTACGTAAAAGCTCCTATAGTCACATGTCTGGACGCTTCATTAAATCTGCAAGGCGGTTACCTATAACTTTGTTCACACCGGAGCTTGTGATTTGACACATATATTTATTATATATCTTTACTGTACAACAGGTCATCCATTTTAAACAGCCTTATCGTTGTCCACAAAAACATCGCAGTTTCCGTGGCATTCTACTTCCATGTAGAAGTCGTGGTCTGATGTTACGTAAGCGAGGTATGTGAGGCGTCACCGCTGTTCCAATATCCACTCGTTACAGCTCATCTCGACCGATTACCACATCCCTATAATAATTACGTTTTTCCTAAGCATAGCTTTGGCCGCATGTCGCGACCTCCATCGATATTAACAATAAAATCCATATATTTTCCCCAAACGATGCACGACAAGCTCTCTCTCCCTTAACCTTTAGCACTCACCTGTCAATTTGGTGAGAGATGGTGTAGTGATTCTAATACATCACTCATCGTTATAGGTTTCTAGGAAAGCATCCAAGAGACTTTCCACACAATTTGTTCCTGTGCTTATGTCACATTAATACCATACTTTTAAGTATAAATGCAGATATCCTCTGCGATCACACCGAATCCACACTTCCTACCGAATTTTCATATTTTTCGATATTTATCTATTTTTTTTAATATGTAACTGTACAAGAACACCAGGTATAGAAGCATGAAACCGGAATTTGGTTGCAATAATTACAAGTCTGTTGTTTGAAACCGATAAACAATATTTTATTCAAAATAATCTCCATCGCTATTTATACTTTTCTTCCACCTCTCCGACAGGCTACTAATGCCATGCCAAAAAAAAAAAGTTCTTCTTTTGAAGCGAACCAGTCAGCGAGTCATTTTCGTACATTTTCAAACGAATTGAAGCGTTGTTCAGCGAGAGCGTGTCCCAGTGGTGCAAACAGATGATAATAGGACGGAGCCAAGTCTGGAGAATAAGCCGGATGCCCTAGTATTTCCCAACTGAACGCCACGATCGTTTCCCTGACCCGTTTTGATGTGTGTGTGATGGGGCGATATCATGAAGCAATATGACTTTGTGTTACCTTTTTCAATGCTCTGGTCGTTTTTCACGTAATTCTCGAAATAAATCTATCATTTGCTTTCGACGATTACCTCCATCGTCATCGTCAGGAGCAACTGACGCGGCAAGAATACCGCGAATGTTTTACATATCAGTACCGTCGCGAAAAACTTCGTTCCCAATCATTTGCTGTTGGTAGAGATCAGTATTAACGGTTTCACCAGATTTTAGCAGCTCATAATAGATAACACCCTTCTGATCACACCGAACAAAGAGCATTGTCTTCCTTCCAAAGCGATTTGGTCTTGCAGTGGCTGTGTATGGTTTGTCTGGATTCACCCATGATTTACGACGCTTAGGATTCTCAAAATATATCCATTTTTCATCACCTGTCTCTATTCGATGGAGTAACGACTTCCTTTTGTATCTGGCGAGCAGCATTTAGCAAGTGGACTTTCGATTTGCTTGCTGTCTTTCATTCGGTTCATGCGGAACCCATTTTCCCACTTTCTGCATCTTTCCCACAGCTTTCTGTGTCACGTTCAGTTGTTCCGTGGGTTCCTGTTGAGTTTGAGAATCATCTTCAACCAATAAGGACTGCAGTTTGTTGCCTTAGAACTTTTTCGGTCGTTTCCCGCGCTCTTCGTTTCTCACGTCAAAACTACCATGTTTGAATTTTTTGAACCACTCGAAACACTGTGTTTTCCCAAGAGCATGTTCGCTCAATGCTTCGACAAGCATTCCATGCGATTCAGCAGCAGTTGTCTTCAACTTATAACAGAAAACCAATGGCGTCCGCACCGTAAATCGTACTTCTTACGCATAAAACTCGACATGTTTATGGGTTTGAAACAGATACCGATATATGGAACTTGGCTTACTGTGTGCTGACATTCGTCGTCAGCCGTTACGGGAAGCAGATGGCGCTGCCGACGCGGTCTCGTGGTCCCTACACTGACGGCTAGCACCATCTATAGGGAAATTCCGGTTCCATACTTCTACACCTGGTAAATAATTTCTTAATGCTTATGTGGTGTCACCGCCAGACACCACACTTGCTAGGTGGTAGCCTTTAAATCGGCCGCGCTCCGTTAGTATACGCCGGACCCGCGTGTCGCCACTGTCAGTGATAGCAGACCGAGCGCCACCACACGGCAGGTCTAGAGAGACGTCCTGGCACTCGCCCCAGTTGTACAGCCGACGTTCATAGCAATGGTTCACTGACAAATACGCTCTCATTTGCCGGGACGATAGTTAGCATAGCCTTCAGCTACATTTGCTACGACCTAGCAAGGCGCCGTATTCAATTGATATTGAGATTCTATTAATGTATCATCAAGAGCGATGTTCTACAAATGTGGATTAAAGTTAAGTATTCCAGAAGCTACGTACTTTTCTTTATAGCATTCATTACGTATCCTGTTTCAGACCTCACGCCAGCCTGCATGAGTTTAAGCGCGTGCCTTTCGGCTTCCTCTCATTGTGTCTAGGCTGTCTTGTCTAGACACAACAGCTTACATGGCCAGACGTAACATGGTGTTTTGTTTTATGCCATCCACCTTCGATACAGTGCCCCAACATAGCCAGCGCATATACTTATTCCTCCAAACGGCATCACTAACGTTAAAACACATGAGTTGCTGTTGGAGGCAATGTGATGATGTTATTGTGCTGTAAACGCACATTACATTATTCCACCCGTAGGCTTTCCACTCTATCCCTCCCCCGACGCTAGAGGCGTCGTCGGAAGCGGCTTACGATTGAGTAATTACTTATCACGTACATAACTTGTTCACTATTACCATAGTCTGTTACGACACAACACGGTATATATTCTATAGCCTGACGCTCCTACCAGGTTGTTGTAATGCCTGTAGCCTATAACTATAGCAAGAGCTACTTCCATAGAACACTATTTTTACTGACAGCCCAATGCGTACACAGGCATAATTCAAAAGAAATACTAGACATGGGAGAAGTCATCCACTTACTAAGGGGAGTGTTAACAGCGAAAAAAAGAGTTACTGCTACGATGTTGGTCAGCAACTTTATCAAACGCATTGGCTGATCATAGCTCCTTTATGTTCTTCATGCGAAACAGTGTACGAACTTGTCTTGTGACTGTATTATAACACTACAAAAGTTCTCAAACAGCTTTTTTGATGGCCCACATCACGACAGCAAAAATGACACAGGTTACCGCACAGTTGTCTCAAAACGTTTTCCTTCCAGTACAATTGCGGGTTCAATCCCCCCCTCCCGGTTGGGGTTTTCTCTGCCCGGGTACTGGGTGGTGTTTGTGTTGTCCACACATCATTTCATCATGACCATCATCATCATTCGTGAGAATGGCTAGATTGGACGGTGTAAAAATTAGGACTTAGTAAGGGCGCTGGCGACCGCGCATTTGAGCGCCCCACAAACCGAACATCATCCTCCGAGTGCGATCGACTTAATAAAATATAGCTCTGCAGGTTTATTTTGCTACCGCTCCTCTCAGAAGTAGGCCTATCAGTCTCCTATAAAACCTGATTTATGCATCGTCATCAACTATATTTTGCTGTCGGAGTTCTAAGGATTTGTGAGAGGCTGACTGTGGTGGAATCTTAACGTCCCACACCTGTTATTGTAACCAGTACAAGTATGGATTGCTTTTGCTACTAAATAAAGCTTTTCTTGTTACTAAGACTGTATGCAGCAGGTCACAGACGTGTAATATAAATTTTAGAATGTTTTTATTCTGACAGTCCCTGCTGTCTGCTTCACAGTCGACAGGCGATTCGCCAGTATTTTTACCAAAAGGCCTCTGGAGATTGCTTGCAGCGGACGCCCCCCTCCGCAGTGTAATACCCGCATTTCCCTGTGGTTAATACATGAAGCTTATATTAATGTCGCTTATACTTGTAGGATTTATTTTGCTACCTCGAAATGCTGCCTGGCTGTAAGTGCATTTTAAAAGCATAACGGCTGGGTGGGGGGAGGAGTGGGAATGTGTTTTTGAATGGTCCAGAGAGGAAGGGTGGTGGGGAGACACGTGCTTAGCGCTGAATCTGTTAGCAACCTGTACTTGCAAAGGTGTGTGCGAGTCACGCCTGGTTCGCCTACGTGGTGGCCCAGAGAGAGAAAAGGATGGAGAGGCCAGGAGGGGAGGGATTGCTTGGCGCTTAAACTGTTAGCAGCGGTTATCTGGAAAGGCGTTGACAAGTTACGACACGTGGCGGGACAGCCTCTCCCTGGACGACTGCCCGCCATTTGTGACAGCTACTAGGTCGGAGGTGATTACACATACATCGCGCAAATTTCTCTACCACGCCTGGGGAGCTTGTCTGGATTACCGTTAGACAGATATGTCGATCTGGCCCGTTCGCGGTTTTGGAGGCCACATTCGTACGAGCAGTTCCGCACCGTATTAGCATTATCCGGTGAATACCAGGAGGAGAGCGGTGTGCATTTGCAATAGTCTTTGATAATTTCACACAAGACTTGGGATCAGTTTGCCGTTATTACCACGAGCATGAGAGCTCTCGACCAGAAGTATGAGGGTGTTAGGCGACATGATTCCGCTGTGGTTTCCACAGATAGTGGACTATTCTCTCTAGAGGTGTCCTCGAAATACAGTAGCTTTGGCTGGAGGCATCAGAATTTTACTATGACTTCACATAATCTATTAATACGGTGTGGTATTTTTTTTATATCCCTTGCACTATCTTTGACTTATAGACGTCTCTGTGATATCACTGTTTCTATCAACGTGTTCGTTTCTATTACTATGACGTCATCACTAGTAATGGAGTGGTGGCTTAGCAATGGCACACAAATCGGGATCAAACTGACAACTTCATGACGTCGACGCTACGCAAAGCGACGACGTGACGCAAAACGTTGCTACACTGTCACATGACGTCGTGACGTGTTCCGTAAACATAATTGTACTTAGATATCTGCCTAGGTGTGGTCTCTGCGGATGTCACCTAATATTGTTACTAACAAATAGACGTAGAGTGGCGTAATTTGTTATAAACATATAGACGCAACACTTCCCTACGCTCCAGAGTGCATCCTGTTATAAAATAGGAAAATTGTGGAAAATGGATGAGAAATATGTAAGAGTGTGGAAAAATATTGAAAAATACGTGTAAATGAGAGTACTTGCGTATCTGTCTTGGTGTGAACTATGCTGCTGCTGTCACGTATATTGTTATTAACTAACAGAAAACTCAAGTGACGTCACTTAAAAGTATTTTGATAGTAACAAATGCACACATCCTGACCCTGTGCTGTCCAGCTCCTGAGTAACCCCTCACACACAAGTGCCCCAGTTATCAAAGATAGAACTGTGAGGCAGGTGCATTATCCTCACTGTTATAGAGGGAGAGGGGGGGGGTTTCCCGCCATTTTTATGTCACATGACCCAATTGCCTGGGTGATTCCCCTTTCATCAAATCCCCTTGGTTTTCCGGGGTGAGGGAGTGGAGGAAGCAAGGAGCCCAAGTAGATAGCCTGATATCGGATGCCATAAGATGATTTTCTGCACCCTGCATACACTGCTTCCTTGCTGTTCGACTGAGAGAGGAAAAGTTGAAAATCTGAGAACGCAAGCTCAGGAGAATAAAGTGCGTGCGGAATGACATCCCAACCCAACTCTTGTATACTGCTGTTTGTCCGTCTGGCAGAATGTGAATAGGCGTTATTGTGGAGTGGCATCACTTCCCGCAAACTTCCTGCTTGTTGTTGGATTGTGTCTCAGTTGTTAACAATAAACGTCAGCAGTGGTGGTCACACCTCGGACAAGCAGTTCGTACTGCACCACACCGTCAATGTTGTTCCACCAGATGCGTAACATTATTTCTTGTGAATTCGCACATGTCTATTTACTGGCAGTTGCTGCTTTGTTTGGATTCAACCATTCCTTTCTTTTCATTATGTTAGCATAAAGACACTATCTGTCGTCACCAGCAGTGATACAGAATAGGAATGGTCAGTGTTGTTCACGAACAAATTGATGACGAGCAAGCTGAGATGGACATAAGGCCACTCGTTGATATTTTTGATTTGGATCCTGTACCCATATGCCCAATTTTTGAACCTTACCCAATGCATACAATTGACGCATGATGGTGGAATGGTCACAGTTCATCACATTTGCCAGTACTCGAGTGCACTGGCGTGGATCATTGTAGATTAATGTGTTTAAACAATCTTCATCAAACCCCTAAGCTATTCCTGAACGTCTAGAGTCACTAATGTGAAAGCGATTCTCCTTAAAACGAGAATACATTTCCATGTCGTGCTCTTTGTAATGGCATTATCCCCATACACAGCGCAAATGCTTCTAGCTGCCTCTGCTGCTGTCACCCCTCCATTGTACTCAAACAGAGGAATATGTAGGAAATGTTCCTATTTCTGCACTTGCCACTCCATTTTCCAGCGTCCACAGCTCCACTCACTATCTACAAGTAACAAAATGACAAAAAGTTAACTCAAATAGTAACGATGAACTACAAATAAGAAGTGACAGTCGACAAAAAAACCCATAGAACCGTAATACCAACATGCAAAAAAAAAAAAAAAAAGAAAAAAAAAAGAAAAAACGCTACGAACTTATGCACCTATCTAATATTATAACTGATTTCAAATGGTAAGTTGTAAACCGCGTCACAACGAATTCCTAAACTATAATATCGTGTAATGCTGACACTAATTACCTCACCTGAGTTGTGGCGGTACTCGGTGTTTCCACTTATTAACGTGATTATTTGGTTGCAGTCTTAATTTTTCCTCAACTTAACATGGAACGTGTTGCTGAGAAGGTGGTATTGCAAAACAATATCATCTTCTGAGATCTTGAACTTTCCAAAGAATCACATGTCGAATTAGAGGATTTCAGGACGGCTATCACGAAAGCTGGAATTAAACTCTGAAGACGCATGTGGGATTCCAGAGTCAGTTTCACACTTTAGATTTTTTTTAGTAACCAGCAAGTAAACATCGGAGCAGGCACATGCGCGAGGGCACTTCTTACTGCGACCTTAACGCCGGGACTTGCGTCGCAGGCGAACGAACGTGTGTTAGCTGCTTGTCTTGATGCTATGGACGTCAGTTAGCACAGTTTAAGGCTAAAATGTTATTAATATATTTGTTTATTCAATTTTTTTTATAGCGAACCGAACTTTGTGATGGTGGGTTGTACGGGTTTCTCCTTCACTTCAGATGATACTGTAGTTACGTCACTGATGGAGCCATCATTATGCTTGAGTTTCAAGCGACAGCATGAGTTTTCTGTAACAATGTTGTAGTGCCAGAAACAATTAATAATGATAAATACACATTTGGGAAAGAAATATAACAGTACTCAACTGCGTTGTGTCTATGAGCAGTTAAGTACTTCTGTTGTGTGTTGCAGAATAAAATTTTTCCGGTACCGGGAATCGAACCCGAGCCTCCTGGGTGAGAGCCAGGTATCCTAGCCACTAGACCATACCGGAGATAGTTTGCAGTTCTACCAGCAACGTAGAAATTCATAGGACAGAATAGTCTGCGTTGCGTTAAACTGAACGTAAGAATGACGCACACGGCCGACTTTGTCGAATTCGGACGTAGTATATTTCTGGGCGGCGCGTGTCTGGGCACGGCAAGCTGGCTTCCTGTGGGTCAGGAAGGATAAATATAGCGAGCAACCGGCAAGGAGGACCTCGCCATCACGGAGCAGGCCTGCCTCGGCCTACGAAAGCTGACGTCTTAATTTCTTGTCTCTTAAAGGCAACACACTTTTAATCTCAAAATTAGCAAGAATTTATAATCGAGTGTTTTGTGTTAGCGTACATAAACCTCTTTCGCATTCACACAGCTGTTTGTGCATCGAATCGGATGACGACGATTCCCTCGTTTCGTCAGGTTTCGCCACTGTGATGAAGAAAAGGGTAAAAGAGAGGTGATGTGTGGTGTAAAGACTTCGTAAAGAGACGAGAAACCTGTTCTGTCATTAAGATGCTCTGAGCTGAAGATATATCCACGTGATTGTTATAATTACTTCAGGAACGTTACACAAACCTATTTCAATTTTCTGTTGCTTGCAACACGATTGAAACGAAGGGTACAATACTACCATCAAACGAAACACTGTCGGCGGTACTACGATTTATCGCGTGCTGCAGAGACTATGAAGACTTCAAATAGGCATCTGTACATGTCTGCATTATGCAAGTGTTGACTTTTGCTTTCATGTCTTTTTGCCCCGGATTAATAAATGACTTAGATTTAATTTTTTCTTTTCCTCTCCTGTACTTAAGGTCTGGGAGAATTTATCTTTGTAATAACGAAATGTTTGCCTCTGATACGCTCAGTTGCTTAGTATTTTGTTATAAGTATGGAACCTACCTCTTTGCCCTACTGAGGTAGCCGCTTGCAACAAGACAAGCTTTCCAGTAGTCAAATAAACTTATCAAGAAATTTTCAATGGTTTGCCTCGTGTTGCATGAATAGTACCCCCACGAGGACTGCATTACAACGCACATTTGCTTATGTAAGCCTGCACGTTGTTAGACATATGCATATTACGCTGAAGCGCCAAAGAAACTGGTACAGGCATGCATATTCAAATACAGAGATGTGTAAACAGGCCCAATACGGCGCTGCGGTCGTCAACGCTTATATAAGACAACAACTGTCTGGCGCAGCTTTTAGATCGGCTACTGCTGCTACAATGGCAGGTTATCAAGATTTAAGTCAGTTTGAACGTGGTGTTACAGTCGGCGCACGAGCGATGGGACACAGCACCTCCGAGGCAGCGATTAAGTGGGGATTTTCCCGTACGACCATTTCACGGCAGTACCGTTGATATCAGGAATCCCGTAAAACATCAAATCTCCGACGTCGCTGCTGCCGGAAAAAGCTCCTCCGGAAAAGGGACCAACGAGGACTGAAGAGATTCGTTCAACGTGACAGAAGCGCAACCCTTCCGCAAATTGCTGCAGTTTTCAATGCTGGGCCATCAACAAGTGTCAGCGTGCAAACCATTCATCGAAACGTCATCGATATGGGCTTTCGGCGCCGAAGGCCCACTCGTGTACGCTTGATGACTGCATAACACAGAGCTTTACGCCTCAACTCGGCCCGTCAACACCGACATTGAACTGTTGATGATTGGAAACATGTTGCCTGGTCGGACGAGCCTCGTTTCAATTTGTATCGAGCGGATGGGCGTGTATGGGTATGGAGACAACCTTATGAATCCAGGGAACCTCCATGTAAGCAGGGGACTGTTCAAGCTGGTGGAGGCTCTGTAATGGTGTAGGGCGAGTGGAGTTGTAGTGATTTGGGACCCCTGATAGTCTAGGTACGACTCTGACAGGTGATACGGACGTAATTATCCTGTCTGATCACCTGCATCCATTCATGTCCGTTGTACGACGGACTTGGCCAACTCGAGCAGGACAATGCGACACCCCACACGTCCAGAATTGCTATAGAGTAGCTCCAGGAACAGTTTATGAGTTTGGACACTTTCGATTTCACAGAACTCCCCAGACATGAACATTATGGAGCATATCTGGGATGCCTTGCAGCGAGCTGTTCAGAAGAGATTGTGGTGTCACTGCCAGACACCACACTTGCTAGGTGGTAGCTTAAATCGGCCGCGGTCCATTAGTACATGTCGGACCCGCGTGTCGCCACTGTGTGATCGCAGACCGAGCGCCACCACACGGCAGGTCTCGAGAGACGTACGAGAACTCGCCCCAGTTGTACGACGACGTTGCTAGCGACTATACTGACTAAGCCTTTGCTCTCATTTGCCGAGAGACAGTTGGAATAGCCTTCAGCTAAGTTAATGGCTACGACTTAGCAAGGCGCCATTAGCCTTAAATAGCTTGTATATAAAGAGTCACTTGTATCGCCACAATCTCCAGATGTCTCATCAAGAACGATGTATACAAGGATGTATTAAAAGTTAAGTATATTCCAAAGATACGTATTTTCTTTATCACATTCATTAAGTCTCCTGTTTCAGACCTCACTCCATCCTTCGTGAGTTAGCGCGTGCATCTTGGCCGCCTCTTTCAATTAGTGTGCGTAGTGTTGGCAAGTCTGCCGACACAACAGAGATCTCCACACCCTCTTATGGATTTATGGACAGCCCTGCAGGATTCATGGTGTCAATTCCCTCCAGGAGTACTTCATACATTTGTCGAGTCCGTGCCACTTCGTGTTGCGGCACTTCTGCGTGATCGCGGGGGCCCTACACGATATTGGGCAGGTGCTGCAGTTTCTTTGGCGCTTCAGTGTAGCATGCGTGCAGAAGCTTGAAAGTCGGTCAAGCCTGAGGCAGTTTTAACAGTCCGAATAGTTACGCAGAATTACATTGCAGTGAAATATACTTGCTCGGAATGGTTGGTCATTCATGCTTGTCAATCTTGCGCGCGTGGTCACCTTGAGTTGTCGTGCAACCGACAGAGTGCTTTGCAATATATATATATATATATATATATATATATATATATATATATATATATATATATATATCCCTCTCTCGCCCTCTCCACCAGCTCTATCTTATTTTCCAGCCGAGAGGTTTTGTTCTGAATGGAGAGCCAATAGAGTAGTCCAGTTAATTCGATACAGACACTACAGCAACAACTGTATGTAAACGTCCTGTGTTACAGGTGGGTTTATAATATTAGTCTGCGAAACATTGTGACGGAAGGTACTTTTAATTGCACGATGTAAGCTCACCGGGCGAAATGTTATGTTATGTTAACCGGGGACCTAGAAACGACGGAGAGGCTCCGTCCCCGCCGCAGCCGCAGTGGTCCGCAACCTCACGGCGACTACCGCAGTCCACTTCACACCTCCGCCGCCCCACACCGAACCCAGGGTTATTGTGCGGTTCGGCCCCCGGTGGATCCCCCAGTAACGTCTCACACCAGACGAGTGTAACCCCTATGTTTGCGTGGTAGAGTAATGGTGGTGTACACGTAGGTGGAGAACTTGTTTGCGCAACAATCGCTGACATAGTGTAGCTGAGGCGGAATAAGGGGAACCAGCCCGCATTCGCCGAGGCAGATGGAAAACCGCCTAAAAACCATCAACGGACTGGCCGGCTCACCGGACCTCGACACAAATCCGCCGGGCGGATTCGTGCCGGGGACTAGGGACTCCTTCCCAAGCCGGAAAGCCGTGCGTTAGACCGCACGGCCAGGGCCAGGGGTGAAATGTTAGTAGCCGCCTTGAAACAGGAATCAGTACAGTACGATGGATCGTGGTAGAGACGTGACAGAAAGACAGATAGCAGCTCTCGCATTTGGCCGTGACCATGATCCCTCTGCGAATGAAGTTGTTCGATTTGTTCTTGTATCAACGTCTGCTGTCCAATGTGTCTACGAGATATGATGTACCAGTCGCAGCCAACCAAAACACCGTGAGAATAGTGGCTTCAGAAAGATACTGACCCTCGCAGGTCGGAGACGAATGGCACGATCTGTCGGGACAGTTGCATTCAGGAATCGCTGCTGTCAGTCAGTGCAGGTCCATCTCAACATTTCGAGGGCAGCTGCACTCATTGGGCATTTGGAGTAGGGAAAGGTGAGGTTTCGTGAGTAATTTCAACTTTTTAGGCCCCAAAAGGAGAGTAAAAACTTAATTATGCATTTTAAGTTGAGTTCCTTTTCATCAAGGTATATATTTTCGAGAACTGGTTCTCTTCATTGGAAATAGCAAAATTTAAAATTTTGAAACGACGAAAAAATTAAAAGTTGGTGGCTCTGTTTGTATTGTAAATGAGTCTACTTGAATCAGTGTAAACTGTCACACAGCCGTACACAATATGGAAGATTATGATTTTAACTGTTCCAGTAGATGCTACGTGCATTTCGCACAACCGACTTGGACACGGCCATCATCCCCCACATAAACTTCATGAAACCACTCTTTGCACTCATCGCACCTCAACCGTGCCCCTTTGTTCACAGATTTAGGACGTTAATATTAGAGCTTGCACAAACTACAGAGTACATTTCATTGATCCGACTCAGGTTCAGGTGATGATAAAGATGAATCCTCTTCTGGACTTCAAGGTTTTGTCTTGAACATTCAGCGCATTTCTGCAACCCTCGACCGTCTTTCTTTGCCAGTTTTCAAACTGCAATTTTCTCTTCTCTCTTGTAAGACGGAGTTGAGCTGGTGAAGTCAGATGGCAAGCTGAAGTTTTCTCTCTCCTCGCATGTATGGTACCCGTGGCTTTCGTTGGGGTTGGCAAAACTGAATAAAATAATAATAATGTTTTGCTGAACTATGACTTCCCGAAATCTTGGATTTGCAGGGCGTGGGTTTGTGTGTGATACCGTGATAGCAGGGCGGTACTTTTCATTGAGGGATGTCGACGAAGGAAGGAATTTGTGTTATTTTATTTGCTTGGAATTGAACGGGAAAATTCGTATGCACTCCACTCCCTTCACAGTGTTTGCTGCCTTGGGCCGACGTGGAAAATTTTACCGAAAACAAATTTTGTAGTGGGGGCTGAGTAATTATTGTGTATAATTAGGCTACACAAATAGTTTAATAAAGAAGAAGTAATACAGATTATATTCCGATTCAGAAAGCTCACAGAAGACTGATTCTCGTAGCCCCATTACGTTATTGTGTTTTAAGTGTAGCCATTTGCTCAAATTTGTAACAGATGTTGCTAGTTGTTCTGTTGACCGACTTAGTGGGTGCTATACAACTGGTAGTGGAAATATTTATAACTGGCATTCATGCTGTATTTCAATAACAACCTTATTTTAAACAGAACTAAGAAGTTAAAATTTTCTGGGTTGTTAGGCCGCGTCATATTTCTTCAGACAATAGACGTTCCAACCCCTCTGCTGGGATCTTCTTCAGGTCTTCTGGTGCCCCTTATAGATTGATCACTCTCAAAGAACAGTGTCGCCTTCTCATCTATAGGTGAGTTTTCCTCGCACTTGTGCTGGAGAAGTGGGATTATTGATTTGAAAAGTCTTGGACTACCATTGGTCGGCCATCGTCATTGGATGGTAAAGAAGTTTTCCCGCGCTACTGTCGAAGGGGAGGCTTATTGGCTAAAACTTCTGCGACTGCCATTGGTGGGCCAACGTCATTGGTTAGAAAGGTATTTTCCCGCTTTTACAAAAGATGTGAGTTACTGATTAAAATTAATGTTCCATGGCGGATTGTTGTAAGTGGTTCTTTCTTATATCTTCCATTTCATTCTTGTCGATTGCTGTCTGGATTAAATATATCTGGGGAAAGATTCTTGCCGCTTGTGCACGACTTGTGTAACAGTGGTCCGGTAACATAAAGACGTTCGAACTGCGTAGAATATTTTATTATTTCTATCCACGTGGCCCCACGATTCTGAACGCCCCACCGTAGCCTACTTCGCAAAATGTCACTAGCTGGCCGGAGGCGTTTAGTGCGGTCCCACGAGTCCCTAGATTGCCTGTTTTCAGAAGATGGAAGGCACCGAATTCCCAAGCAGCCCAACGAGGCGTTTAACCTGCAGTGTGTGGAGAGTGTATTTCAGGCCGGAGGCCGTCCTCTCGAGTTTTGGAGGAGTTTTTCATACCGTTTGACCAAGTGCCGCCCTTCCTTCTGCATCTTCCTGATGAGTAGGGCCGGCCGCTGTGCCCGAGCGGTTCTAGCCGCTTCAGTCTGGAACCGCACGACCGCTACGATCGCAGGGTTCGAATCCTGCCTCGGGCATGGATGTGTGTGATGTCCTTAGGTTAGTTAGGTTTAACTAGTTCTAAGTTCTAGGGGACTGATGACCTCAGATGTTAAGTCCCATAGTGCTCAGAGCCATTTGAACCATTTTGATGAGTAGGCTGTGGACACTCCCGCCCTGCAGCACTACTGTGACTGAATGACTGACTGAATCACCGTGTTCACAGGGCTGCACGCTCACTTCCCTGATTCTGCGTACACTCAGACACCCTTGCCCACCTACATCTACATCCAAGTGATTACTCTGCTATTCACAATAAAGTGCCTGGCAGAGGGTTCAATGAACCACATTCGTCCTGTCTCTCTACCGTTCCACTCTCGAACGGCACACGGGAAAAACGAGCACTAAAATTTTTCCGTGCGAGCCCTGATTTCACTTATTCTATCGTGATTATCATTTCTCCCTATGTAGGTGGGTGCCAACAGAATGTTTTCGCAATCGGAGGAGAAAACTGGTGATTGAACTTTCATGAGAAGATCCCGTCGCAACGAAAAACGACTTTGTTTTAAAGATTGCCACTCCAATTCACGTATAATATCTGTGACACTATCTCCCCTATTTCGCGATAATGCAAAACGAGCTGCCCTTCTTTGTACTTTTTCGATGTCATCCCTCAGGCCCACCTGATGCGGATCCCACACCGCACAGCAGTACTACAGAATAGGGCGGACAAGCGTGGTGTAAGCAGTCTCTTTGGTAGACCTGTTGCACCTTCTAAGTACTCTGCCAATGAATCGCAGTCTTTGGTTTGCTCTACCCACAATATTATCTGTGTGATCGTTCCAATTTAGGTTATATGTAATTGTAACCCCTAAGTATTTAGTTGAATTTACAGCCCTCAGATTTGTGTGACTTCTGCGTAATCGAAATTTAGCGGACTTCTTTTAGTACTCGTGTGAATAACTTCACACTTTTCCTTATTCAGGGTCAATTGCCACTGTTCGCACCATACAGATATCTTATCTAAATCATTTTGCTAGTCGTTTTGATCATCTGATGACTTTACAATTCGGTAAATGACAGCATCATCTGCAAACAATCTAAGGCGGCTACTCAGATTGTCTCCCATGTCGTTAATATAGATCAGGAACAATAGTGTCTATAACACTTCCTTGGTTAGAAGATGCTTGTGAGGAACGGTGTCGAAAGCCTTTCGACGTTAGGGATATAGGCCTGTAATTCAACGGATTACTGATATTTCCATTTTTGGGTATAGGGTTGACTTAAGCAATTTTCCAGTTTTTAGGTACAGATCTTTCTGTGAGCGATTGGTTGTTTATAATTGCTAAATATGGAGCTATTTTATCTGCATACTCTGAGCGGAACCTGACTGGTATACAATCTGGACCGGAAGCCTTGCCTTTATTAAGCGATTTAACCGAAGAAATCTGCCTCTATGTTTCTCACCTTGCCAGTTGTTCTTGGTTTGAATTCAGGAAAATTTACTTCGTCTTCTTTAGTGAAGGAGTTTCGGAAAACCGTGTTTAATAAATATGCTTTAGTGGCACTGTCATCAATGACTTCACCATTGTTATCGCGCAGTGAAGGTATTGATTGCGTCTTGCCACTGGTGTGCTTTATGTATGACCAGAATCTCTTTGGGTTTTCTGCCAGATTGCGAGACAGAATTTCGTTGTGGAAATTATTAAAAGCATCTCGCATTGAAGTGCGCGCCATATTTCGAACTTGTGTAAAACTTTGCAAATCTTGCGGATTTTGCTTTCTTTTAAATTTGGGATGCTTTTTTCGTTGCTTCTGCAACAACGATCTGACCCGTTTTGTGTACCATGGGGGATCAGTACCATCACTTATTAATTTATGTGGTATATATATCTCATTTGCTGTCGATACTATCCCTTTGAAATCATTCCACAACTTATATACGCTTACATGATCAGATCGGAAGGAGTGCAGACTGTCTCGTAAAAAGGTGTTAAGAGCATTTGTATCAGCTTTTTTAAATAGATATACTTTGCGTTTCTTTTCGATGGTTGTAGGAGTTACGATATTCAGCCTAGCAGCAACTGCCTTCTGGTCGCTAATGCCTGTATTCGTCACGGTACTCACTATTTGTCCAGGATTATTTGTTGCTAAAAGGTCAAGTACGCTTTCGCAACCATTTATGCTTCCTGTGGGCTCATGAACCAATTGTTCAAAGTAATTTTCTGAGAAAGCATTCAGTACAATTTCGATTGGCGTTTTATGCCTGCCGCCGGCTTTAAATGTATAATTTTTCCAGCATATCGAGAGTTGGTTTGAAGTCACCACCGACTATAATTGTATGAGCGGGGTACTTATTTGAAATGAGACTCAAGTTTTCTTTGAACTGTTCAGCAACTATCTCTTCTGAGTCGGGAGGTCGGTAAAACGATCCAATTGATAGTTTAGTCCGATTGTCAGGTATAACCTCTACCCATACTATTTCACACGAACTATCTACTTCAATTTCGCTACAAGGCAAACTACCTTTGACAGCAATAAATAGTCCACCACCAACTGAATTTAATGTATCCTTTCTGTACACTGTTGGATCGTTTGAAAAAATTTGTGCTGAACTTATTTCCGGCTTTAGCCAGCTCTCTGCACCTACAACTATTTGAGCTTCAGTGCTTTCTATTAGGGCTTGTAGCTCTGGTTCTTTCCACACAGCTACGACAGTTTACAACTACGATACCAGTCGTTTCTACAACTAACTTGCTGTGTTTTACCTGCCTACTTTTAGACGGACGTCCCTTCTGTGGTTCCCTGAGACCCTCTAATCTAAAAAACCGTTCAGTGCCTTCCACACAGCCCCCGCTACCAGTGTAACCGCCTCCTGTGTGTAGTGGACTCCTGACCTATTAAGCGGAATCCGGAAACCCACCACGCGATGGCGCAAGTCAAGGTATCTGCAGCCTACACGGTTACAGAACCGCCTGAGCCTCTGATTCAGACCCTCCACTCCTCTCTGCACCAAAGGTCCACAGTCGGCTATATCGACGATGCTGCAGATGGTGAGCTTCGCCTTAATGTCGGAAGCAAGACTGGCAGTCTTTACAATTTCCGCTAGCCGCCCGAAACCAGACAGAATCTCTGATTCAAAGCGACACAGGTCATTGGTACCGACATGAGCCACCACCTGCAGCTGGCTGCACACTGTGCTCTTCTTGGCATCCGGAAGCACCCTCTCCACATCCGGAATGACTCCCCCCGGAATGCACACGAAGTGCACACTGGCTTCCGTCCCTTCCTTGGCTGCCATGTTCCTAAGGGGCCCCTTTACGCGCCTAATGTTGGAGCTCCCAACTACCAGAAACCCACCCTCTGTGAATGCCCAGACCTTGCGGGCAGAGAAGCTGTGTGACGGAAGCCAAAGCAGCCTGGAGCTGTGACTGTAGAAATCACTTCCACTGACATGCTGAATCATGCGGTCCTAATCCCATAGGAAGTATCTGGGACTATTTGGAACAGCGGGTGATACGCAGGAAACAATGTCCCAGCAATCTGGGAGCTCTACGGCATCTAATCATCAATTTATGGCATGAGTTGGATTCTCGTACCTGAAGAAACTTATGGACACTCTTCGTCTCCAAATTGAGACAGTTATCAAGCCTGGAATTGATGTTAGCGTGACGACTTCGGGGAGTTGTTTTAGTTTTTGTCCGGTGTGCCTATTAACATTGTTTGCCTCTCCAGTCACGGTGAATCATGGTTTGTCTCCTTATCGTCCAGGTTTTATTGGTGTAATATTGTCTTTACCCTTGAGAGTTGGCATGAGCCCCCTCTCATATTTCTATCTTACGATTCTCCTCTCTAGTTGCATGCGGTGGAGGGTTGCTTTTCCTTAACACGCGTACTTCCCACGCAGCGTCTCTCGTCACCCGGGTGGGCCGGTGACAGGCGGGCTCTGTGGAACGGGAGAGAGTTAAGCCGACGTGTGTGAGGCAGTCGAGTGAATGCTTTTCAGACGCCGACATTGTCAAGAGACACGCCCGCTGGGGTGTGAAGTAGCGGCTGGGCTAGAGGTTCCGTTACTTCAGAGAAACTTTGCGAAAACACTTTCTGGCGGGCTACCAGCGAGGCGTGGGAATGACTTGTGTACCCACGCAGTTGCGGCGGGAAAATTCCCGCACTTTCTGCAAAATCAGCACAGAAATTGGCGCCAAGTATCTCCATTGGTGGAAAGGTAGTGCTCCGGCAATGGAGTGGAATTTCCGCCGGTTTTCGAGTTGCTGATTGGAACGTAACCACGGCCACTGTCGTGGGGGCGGGAATGTTCGGTGTTCGGCCTGTACGGGTGCTCTGGGTAGTCGGCAGTCGCCTTTCGGTCGAGGACGTCGGAGCAACCAGCCCTCGCCTGCGGTACGCCAGATCGTGTTCTGGGAGATAAGAAGACTGTTGGTAATGTACGTCCGCAGCACCGGCAGATAGGGATTTTCCTAGGTGATAATCAGAGCTCAGCAGAGCGCGCCTGTTCATCCTTTTCTAACTTTGTTCAGTTTCGAGTAGCAGCAATTACTATTGGGTTAGCTGTGTGTCTCTCTTGAGATTTGAGTGGAAAGGAATTGGCTCCACATACCACTTCGTCTTAAACCTCACGATCTAAGTTAGGGACAACTTCACCTTTACTGTGTTTGTATGAATCTCCAATTTTAGCCAATTTGATGTTTTATATTTCCTGTGTCTCTTTTACTATTCTGCGTTTAATCTTAATAAATCATATTGTTATTTTGGACAGAACTTTCTTTCTGTTAATCAATAGAGCAACCCTATCATTCCTCACTATGCTAATGAAACCTTTGTTTATTTAACTTATTTATCAAATTAAATTATTGCAGGTGCCAAACTCTCTTCTACTCCACTAGCAGGGTTGATTAGAGTCAGTTCGCGTATTTGTTTTATCCTTGTGCAACAGCAAAAGTCGGAGTTAGAATAGGGGGGGCTTAGAGCATGATTTACACATGTGGATTCTAGTAGAATTTAGTGATAAATACACTACTAGCCCCGGCACCTCGCATAATATGGCGACCCTTGGCCTCGGATCTTTCCTGTGAATCTCTGATAAACAAACAGGATTCTTAGTAGGAACATTCAATTTTTTTTCTCTCTATTTTTTTTAATGATTAATACCCAAGTTTTTTTTGGTAGTTCCGCGTTTAGTTTTAAGTAGCGGCGCATGACTACAGTTTTTGTTTTCAGTGTATATATTTTTTGTTCATTGTTTTTTTTGTGTTTCGCTGATGTGGTGTCTGTACCGCATCGCACTTTGTCGGATTTGTGTGCGGTTTCTGTACCACATCAAATTGTGTTTGTGATTACAGCGTTGGAACAGCGTTGTTGAAATTTTATGTTTATGTGTAAAAAATATATGGAGTAGATTAATTTTATTGTGCATTTTAGATGAATTTGTTTTTATGAATGATAACGAGAAGTAAGGCACGACTATTATCGGGCGAAGCTAAAACAAAAGAGGATAGCATAATGGATAAGGGGCAGTTTACTGACGGGAATAGGTTCGGAGATGAGATGGGCACATTTTTAGCAGGACAGGACGCCAGGGGCATTGATGAGGAAGGTGATTTGGACGCGATCTCAGAGCAGCGTTGCGGCCGTGATTATGATAGTGAAGTAGAGGATGAAACAGAGACAGGCACACAGGTCGAGACGGTAGCAGAAGTTTATAGTCAAACGAACGAGTGCAGACAGAGGCCAGCTCGGTCACGTCAGAGCTCTAGCGCCCAGGTGTCCAGAGTTACATCGCCCATGTTTGAAGAGGATCAAGAAGATGACGTAAACCCAATACTGAGCTTCCTACGATCAATGAAAGAAGAAGCTGACGAACAGCGTAAGAAGCAGGAAGAAGCTGACGAACAGCGTAAGAGGGACACTGAGGCAATAATCTCGCATATAGGGGCAATTCGTGGGGAATTATTAACAATAAAGAAAGAATGTGGAGAAGCAAAACAAATGTCAATGGTAGCACAAAAAGTAGCAGGCCTAGCCAAAACTGCAGCAACAGGGGCAATGAAAATCGCAAGAGTAACTCTTAAACTCGCAGGGCGCTTGCGACGTGCGACACAAGTCCACTCGAAATCCCTAGCGGCCTTAAAGACTCAAGGTAATATTGCGGTTACGAACATCACGAAACGAATGAAAGAAGTAGAGAGTCGGATAGCAAAACTAGAGCGAAATGGGCACACGAGCACTGCGCGTTCGGATACCAATGATGGAGCACACAGGATTGTGTCTCCGAGGAAAAGCCCGCCGTGCTCTAGCCCAGTGACAGCGTGCGGAACAAACAATGCACACGCAGAAACAGCGAGTAATAGCTCCAATAATTGCAGCCCACTTAGAAGAGTGAATGCTGAATGCCACTTCCACTGTGATACAGACGTAGCACATCACAGTTATCAGCAAGATAGATCAGGACACTCCGCAGACGTGCAAGTATCGGAAACGTCTGACAACACCAGTGCGAGGATCGGACAGAATTTTGATCACAATCACTTCCTGTCGATACTCAAATTCCAGAAGTTCAAAGATAATGGAGGGTCGATGCATCCGAAGAGCTGGGTGATGCAATTTACTAATTCATTACCGTCGTCATGGCCAACCCAGGCCAAATTAGAATTCATGTGTGGACACATCGAAGGCCAAGCCGCGGAAAAGATGCGGGGCGTGGCAGCGACGTGTCGGACTTATCAGGAATTTGTTGGTGCATTCCTGCGGACCTACTGGTCAAAGGAAACGCAAGACAGGATTAAAGAGGAAATAATATTTTGTCCTGAACTGGAAGTGTCCGGGCATAAGAGCGCAACCAAATTTTTTGATGATTTACTCAAGAAGAATCAGTTTTTAGATAGTCCATACAGCAACGGAGAAATTATTAAATTTTGCTTTTCGAAATTGCCAGTTAGGTATCAACAGACACTTGTCGGGAAGTGTGGATCTGACATAGATGCATTCAAGAGTCTACTGCGCGAACTCGAAGTAGTCTTCGATAAACAAGACGCAAAGGACAGGAAGAAGGCGCAAAATAACAAATACCACGGGCCAGCAAGGGAAGACGACAACAGATCGCATAATCGCACTGGTCAGTTAGGAAACCAGGGTTACCGAGATCAAGGTTACGCTATTCAAGGTTATGGAAACCAGAGACACGGAAACCAGAACGTCAGGGAACAGGGTCAATCCAGACAAGCAATCTGGGACAGGAGGAATGACGAACGGCAAAGCGACCGTAATTGGAGGGAGCGAAATCAAGGACAACAGGAGAACCAGGAGATTGAAATTAGACCTCCAAATCCTAATGCACGTCAGAGGAGGGGGAGTCTAAGAAGGGATTGACGCTAGTCCATAGGACTCCACCACTTCTCTCACATAAAGGAGTTCGTAGAATAGTAGTAGTGTAAGAAATGTACATAGTAGAATAGGCAAAGATATGAACCTTTTTTTCGGGGAACAATAATCGTTACATTAATAGATTAAGATTGCTAAAGTATTAACACGCTGCGTTGTCTTGCATAAGAATTTACTGCTGCTATCCTCTTTTTGTTTATGTTCGCGATCTCCAATGTCGATGGAGTAGGAGACACTACCTTTTCATGAGCAATGTTTTTGTCCCTTCCTATCTGGTGTCCATGTTGAGGGATAATGATGAGTGACGAGATGTCGCACAAACGGGCGCATACAAGAACGTGCTCTTAGAAGCGTTCTGAGAAGTCGTGATACGCTCCATAGCGGCCACAACCAGTTCGTGAGTCGTTCATACCAATGCTTGCAGGCACGCGTCAGTGCACTGCAAGATTGTGGTATATTGCGTGATTTCGAGGGTGAATATGGGCAGTATAGTTTTTGCAGAGCTGCGCCGGTATCGTTGTCTTGCAAGTCGGGGTGAACCTGTGAGCATTTGACTCTAATGGTGCCCTAGACGAGAGAAATGAGGGCATAAAAGCCTACCATGCTAATGTGCTGGTTGGGGATTTAGCGTGCTGCTCGTTTTTGTCACAGATGAATCACCAAGGAATTGTACTTGGATATTCGTGACATACTGTGTAGCTGGCGTGTGTTGGGTGTCTGAATCCTCAACAGGAACCAGTCCTGGCTTGGTCATATTACATTGCTTCTGGAAAGGTGTACTTCGATCGCGAAAACCGCTTCACATAGAGAAGGAAGTTGCAACTATAAATTTATTGTCGTGTATAGCCATGGCTAACCCAGTCTCTGGAGTTTCAGTGAGGCGTAATGAAAACTCGGAGGTCATGTCGTACGGCGCGCACATCACTGTCGTCAATAGCGGCGAGCAGCAAGACATCTCAGCGTAACAGGAACTATGTAAGGGTATTGTATAAGGTAAATAAAAAAAAATAAATAAATAAATAAATAAATAAAATAAAATAAATAAATAAATAAATAAAAGGGAAAGTACGATACTAGGATAAGTTAAACTGTAGGATTTAACAATAACTAGATTAATATTGTGGGGGTTTTCTACCACAAGTGTGGCGCGCGCCTGTTGAGTTGCTATTTTTCAGGTCACCAAACCACAGACCCGAGATGGAGGGACGACGGGCGAGCGAAAGTAGCGTAGTTGCATGTTCTTTATAGCACAGTAAAACTTAGACCTGCATAACAACATAATTTAATTAAAAGACGTAGAATGTAGATCGTTGGGATATGGTAGTTAATTCTTGAAGCATGTCTACTGTCGATCTATATAATTAATAGTAATATTAGTGCGGGCCCGCACATTTAGTTGTTCATCCATTACAAAGCATCAGTTATCACACACCATGTACATACTGAGATCGGTCTCTACACATATATCAAAATAAATTATTTCCATGTCTAGATTAGATGTTATAATGATTGCCATAGATTAATAACTATAAAAGTAAAATAAGAGTGTCTGAAATGACAGACCATCAATGTTTCATTATGTAAATTTATTATAACATAGAAGGTCATGGGAAAAAGTTAGGCATAAGACTTTTGTAAGAATTGTACAGATGACGAGGAACGTGGCAATGCAGAGGCCAGCCAGCGCAAAAACAAGAGGTCTTCGGCTACCTGCTAGAGGGCGAGCGTCCCGTCCTACACGCTGACAGTCACCCGGCTGCCTACCTGAGGGATTACACGGGACCCTCGCCCCGCCACAAGCGAAAGTGGGGCTGGCCGTTGACCCTGACACGCGACAGCCTGCTAGCTCTCCGGACGCGGCAGCCGCTTGGAGGGATTCCCTGCGGCAGACCACGTTGTCGTGAGTACACGAAGAACATCACATATCGTGTCAGAACCTGCGCCTCATGTGCCTCAGGACAGAAAGGGACGCTCTATACTCACCTGTTTGGGTTTTTACAACTCACTAGCATTGGCCGATCTGCATACACAAAGCAGTATCGTGCCACACTAACAAATGTATGGTCTCATGTCTTACTTCTCCTCTCTATTAGAGAGCAGTTTTTAACAATAGTCGCTCCTAGTTCGATCCTGTATGGATGACCTCACACACTTGTGGAGTCACTCCACGTGCCATCATCCCTCGTCGAACTGCAATATTGGGAAACATAAAGTTCTGTCCAGCGAGAGAAGAGACCTAGACTAGTGATGTATCCCAACGAGTAGACCTCAGAGACAATTAATCGACGTGAGGAGAGCCTATCACTGTGTCTTCCTACCATACGGCCGTGATCATATGCGTGGGTCTGACTACAATCTCAACAGCGTACTGCAGACACTCCAGAACTCCCTATTGCTGTTGCCACAACGTAGCAACTACAACCGACGTTTAGCCTTATGTGATGTCAGTACAGTGGAATCAGTGAAGTGCCACGGATATTTCTAACAATGTGATTTAGTGCCTCATTCTCAGCACAGTCGTGAACTTTGTGCAATGTGCACGCACAATTTGATGCCCCATGAACCTTGTTTTTTTTGTTTTTCTTAAATTTCTTTCTCTTATGTTGTTTCTGTAATGTATGTTATACCTTGTATGCGTTTGTGTTTTACACTGTAATTCTTATTACAGATTACTGTATTGTTCTCCACATCATGTTTTTTTTTGTATTTTGTGTTTATTGTTGTGTGTATGCTAACAGTGTGCCTGAAGTCCCCATAAACTGAAGCAGATACCACCACTGTCATTGTGAATGGACCATCAGTTCAGGGAACATTTTGTAAAGGCTATTCTTGCTGCAGGGAGACAGAATGAATCGGAGGTTGTAACTAGATTCTGAAAACTCACAAAGAGATTGTTAACTTAAATATTATCATGTGTGAGTGAGGTCAGAGGTTAGTTTAATGATTAAAATTGTTGTAACATCTTGGGCATTTAATTGCGGAGCACTCCAACTCTGATTGTAAAGAATAAACTGCTCCATATTTGGCTCAGATGCCCGGGCCATGTTTAGAGCGTGAATGTCTGCGTGAATCGGTGTTTGGAAGGGGCTCCCTGGGTATGGATGTGTGATGTGAGTGTTAGTGTTCCATATTAAGAAGGTGAAGTTGGCTACATCATAAATAATCCTCCCTCTATGAGTTGCATTTTTCAGTTGCAATGATCTTTTTTATAGAGTGCGGTATGTGGAGTCACTTTGTAAGATTGTTCTTGGGCGATTGACTCACTACCTTGCTCCTAAGTGAGCCAACCGCTCACCAATTACAATCTAAAATGGCGTAGGGGCAATGAGAGTTGGCATGAGCCCCCTCTCATATTTCTATCTTACGATTCTCCTCTCTAGTTGCATGCGGTGGAGGGTTGCTTTTCCTTAACACGCGTACTTCCCACGCAGCGTCTCTCGTCACCCGGGTGGGCCGGTGACAGGCGGGCTCTGTGGAACGGGAGAGAGTTAAGCCGACGTGTGTGAGGCAGTCGAGTGAATGCTTTTCAGACGCCGACATTGTCAAGAGACACGCCCGCTGGGGTGTGAAGTAGCGGCTGGGCTAGAGGTTCCGTTACTTCAGAGAAACTTTGCGAAAACACTTTCTGGCGGGCTACCAGCGAGGCGTGGGAATGACTTGTGTACCCACGCAGTTGCGGCGGGAAAATTCCCGCACTTTCTGCAAAATCAGCACAGAAATTGGCGCCAAGTATCTCCATTGGTGGAAAGGTAGTGCTCCGGCAATGGAGTGGAATTTCCGCCGGTTTTCGAGTTGCTGATTGGAACGTAACCACGGCCACTGTCGTGGGGGCGGGAATGTTCGGTGTTCGGCCTGTACGGGTGCTCTGGGTAGTCGGCAGTCGCCTTTCGGTCGAGGACGTCGGAGCAACCAGCCCTCGCCTGCGGTACGCCAGATCGTGTTCTGGGAGATAAGAAGACTGTTGGTAATGTACGTCCGCAGCACCGGCAGATAGGGATTTTCCTAGGTGATAATCAGAGCTCAGCAGAGCGCGCCTGTTCATCCTTTTCTAACTTTGTTCAGTTTCGAGTAGCAGCAATTACTATTGGGTTAGCTGTGTGTCTCTCTTGAGATTTGAGTGGAAAGGAATTGGCTCCACATACCACTTCGTCTTAAACCTCACGATCTAAGTTAGGGACAACTTCACCTTTACTGTGTTTGTATGAATCTCCAATTTTAGCCAATTTGATGTTTTATATTTCCTGTGTCTCTTTTACTATTCTGCGTTTAATCTTAATAAATCATATTGTTATTTTGGACAGAACTTTCTTTCTGTTAATCAATAGAGCAACCCTATCATTCCTCACTATGCTAATGAAACCTTTGTTTATTTAACTTATTTATCAAATTAAATTATTGCAGGTGCCAAACTCTCTTCTACTCCACTAGCAGGGTTGATTAGAGTCAGTTCGCGTATTTGTTTTATCCTTGTGCAACAGCAAAAGTCGGAGTTAGAATAGGGGGGGCTTAGAGCATGATTTACACATGTGGATTCTAGTAGAATTTAGTGATAAATACACTACTAGCCCCGGCACCTCGCACCCTCTCTACAAGGGTGACTGAACAATAGTCGTTTATTCCGACAGGAAGCATTTCATTTTTATTGCGTTGGTGTATGCGTTCGTAGCATTTTCCCGTAAGTTTGATAAACACAGCAGATTTAGCTATCAATAATATATTCTACTTCACTATTTACAACACACTTGTTCGATACAGAGCGGAAAACTTGAAAAATGTGAGGGCGCAAGATCAGGTGAATAAAGTGGCTGCGGAACGACTATCCATTCCAACTACTGTATGGTGCTTTTTGTGAGCCTAGCAGAATGCGGGAGGCCGTTACCGTGGAGAAGCCTCACTTCACGCAGACGCCCCGGTCGTTGTTCTGCAAAACGCCTCAGTTGTCGACAGACAGTGTCAGTAGTAGTGGTTACAGCTCGGCAAAGCAGTTCGTAGTACACCACATCGTCGTTGTTGTTCCTCTAGATCGTAACATTCTCTCTTGTGGATGCACGCAGGTGTTTGTACGGAGAGTTGCTGCTTCGTCAGAGCTCAACTTTTCTTTTCCTTCTCTTTATGTTAGCATAAAGACACCATTTCTCGTTTTCGGTGACGATACAGGATAGGAACGGCCGGCGTTGTTAACGAACCAATTGATGACGACATGCGGCCACCCGCTGATTTTTGTGATTTTGGCTTAGAGCGTGCGGTACCCAAATGCGCAATTTTTGGACTTTCACCATGCATACAAAAGTCGAACGGTGGTGGAATGATCACAGTTCGTCTCATTTATCAGTTTTCGAGTACACTGACGTGGATAATTGTGGATTAATGCGTTTAAACGATCTTCGTCAAAGCCCAAAGGTCCTCCTCATCGCCGAGAGTCTCTAATGCCAAAACGATCTTCCTTAAAACAAAAACAACTTTCTTGCTGTGCTCTCTCCTTGGACATTATCTCCATACACGGCGGAAATGTTTCTGGCTGTCTGACTGCCGTCACCCCGCTACTGAACAAATCAATATACTAAACAGAAACGCTACGAACTTATGCACCAACCTAATACTTGGTTCGCAGGAGCCACCAGGCGCCTCTCTTAAAGTGTCTGCAAGCTGACACACCATCTCTTCCCGCACCCTCTCCCACGACTCAAAGAAGTCTGTGCCCATCCGCACTTGTTCCTTTTTATAGACCTCTAGTCGAACGTCTCAGTTAATCTTGTTTGGTGTCAGTGCGACGCATATGAGCGGTATACAGATTCATCACTTACAAGTTTTTGTAAGCAGTCTAATTGGCCAACACATTAGTTCGAACCTCAAATATTTCTGAAGCGGTGCGGACTTAGGCTTCCGTGGCCGTTGGTACTTTGAATGTGTGTAACCACGCCGTGTTGTTGTTGATCTGTGTAGCAAAATAACGACGCAGTAGCATATCGGGAGAACATTATTGACGATTTTCGGAGTAGCATTTGTTATTCTGCTGCCATTAACGACAGCGCCAGGCAAAAGCTGCTTATCTGCATCCGTCGTACGGGTCAACGCGAGAGAGATCAACTCTTTGGACTAATTCGACCCTGAACCATCTCCTCTAACTTCCGATGCAAATGTACATTTATGACTTGCGTCCAATCAACCTCATGGCGCCCAGTTTGGTAGTAGTTTATGGGACGATCTGATGAGGCAACTGATTTACCTCTGCCTTCACTCGCTGACAAAAGATTTAAAAGAGAGAGAGAGAATGAATTTTTATTCCATACCGCGAATGGTAGAGCGGATTGTGTTGAGATGCGGTGTTTTCAGTCATATCCATATCTGGGAACGCGCTAGACGGCTCTCTTATTGGGAAAATTTGAGAGGGGATATCTGCCACTTACCTTACAACCAGGCGAACCATTAGTCAGACATTTAGAAATACGTTAATTTTGAATTTATGACAGTACATCTCAGACAAAAATATGAAGACGTACTGTGTGTGTCGCTGAGTTGCTCGGCATGTGCTTCACTGTAACTTCTGATAAATTTAATTTTAGATCGTTACCCGCAAAAACGAATACTGACTGCTGATTAATCCAAGACCACATTCTGCTTGAAAATTCCAGTGGAACACAAGTTTCTCGGCACTGGTATGGACTGTATCAAGTTTTGCGGACAAGCCCTAAATTTTTGTTAAAATTTATAGTAAATAGTGATGAAAACATGGTTACTTGCAGATGAACTGAGCCTGGAGCACTACGAAAAATGTGCTGCACCGCGTTTCCCCAGCTTAGCAGAGCATTGGTCTCTTTGTAAACTGTAGTGCCATCTTTCACCAGGAGAGTCGAAATCTCGGCACGTAATTTAATATTTCGTGTCCGAATATTTTTTCTAAATGTCGTGGTGTGGCCTACTGCGATAACAGTATATCCACTTCTCTAGTGGACAAATATTCTTCAAGCTCTTCATTTTGTTTTCGCATCCAGCACTGCATAAGTGTATCATAATTATGAAGTATGTGTGAGCCGAGGGATTTAAATTATATGCCGAGCATATGAGATGGCGGCGGTTCAATTCTTGTATGGCCATCCATATTTAGGTTTTCCGCCGTTTCTCATAAACTTTGAGACAAATTGTGGGATAGCTCCTTTGGAATTGACACGACCAATTTTCATTGCTACTCTTGCCGAATCCAAACCTGTTATCTGTCTGCAATTATCTTGACGTCGCCTCGAGGGTAAAATCTAATCTTTCATCCCTCCATAAAAAATTGTCCAACCCCATGGCTAGCGTATTTAATTCAGTTGGAGTCAGGGCAATGTACGTATTACATTGTTGCCAATGCGTAACGTTTTCTGTTTTCCTGTGTTCGCTTTCTCGCCACCTACAGCGCATTCCCTCCGTGGCAACACCTGCGACTCTGCCTCATCGGTCTTTCTGTACTCTTTGACGGTAGTTTCTCATGGCTTCTCGTGAATGATAACTAATCGCCTTTGATAACTTTTTTCAGGTAAACGAGATCGTGTTAATTCTCAAAGCTGTCAGTTTTCCTGATCTTTTCCACATTATGGCTCATACGTGCCGTTGTTTTCTATGTCTGTGTCTCTTAATTTCTTCTGAGTCTTCCTAACAGTGTATTCTTCGGGCACTCGATCGGTGAAATTTGTCGACGCCTTTGTTTTGCAAGGCTTATAAACGATTCTTTAACGTTACAAATTCTCCGTTTTCCAATTGTTTACAATGGAACCCTAATTGGTTCAAATGGCTCTGAGCACTATGGGACTTAACATCTGAGGTCATCAGTCCCCTAGAATTTAGAATTACTTAAACCTAACCAACCTAAGGACATCACACACATCCATGCCCGAGGCAGGATTCGAACCTGCGACAGTTGCGGTCGCGCGATTTCGGACTGCAGCCTCTAGAACCGCTCGGCCACAACGGCCGGCCGAACCCTAATTGATCCGCATCTCCGGTTAATACGCGAAAGAACTTGCCCCCCTTCTAACAGCCGTGTACCGCAAGTCTCTAGAGGAACGGAGGGTTCCAAATGATTGGAAAAGAGCACAGGTAGTCCCATTCTTCAAGAAGGGTCGTCGAGCAGATGCGCAAAACTATAGACCTATATCTCTGACGTCGATCTGTTGTAGAATTTTAGAACATGTTTTTTGCTCGAGTATCATGTCGTTTTTGGAAACCCAGAATCTAATGTAGGAATCAACATGGATTCCGGAAACAGCGATCGTGTGAGACCCAACTCGCTTTATTTGTTCATGAGACCCAGAAAATATTAGATACAGGCTCCCAGGTAGATGCTATTTTTCTTCCGGAAGGCGTTCGTTACAGTTCCGCACTGTCGCCTGATAAACAAAGTAAGAGCCTACGGAATATCAGACCAGCTGTGTGGCTGGATTGAAGAGTTTTTAGCAAACAGAACACAGCATGTTGTTATCAATGGAGAGACGTCTACAGACGTTAAAGTAACCTCTGGCGTGCCACAGGGGAGTGTTATGGGACCATTGCTTTATATAATATATATAAATGACCTAGTAGATAGTGTCGGAAGTTCCATGCGGCTTTTCGCGGATGATGCTGTAGTATACAGAGAAGTTGCAGCATTAGAAAATTGCAGCGAAATGCAGGAAGATCTGCAGCGGATAGGCACTTGGTGCAGGGAGTGGCAACTGTCCCTTAACATAGACAAATGTAATGTATTGCGAATACATAGAAAGAAGGATCCTTTATTGTATGATTACATGATGGCGGAACAAACACTGGTAGCAGTTACTTCTGTAAAATATCTGGGAGTATGCGTGCGGAACGATTTGAAGTGGAATGATCATATAAAATTAATTGTTGGTAAGGCGGGTGCCAGGTTGAGATTCATTGGGAGAGTCCTTAGAAAATGTAGTCCATCAACAAAGGAGGTGGCTTACAAAACACTCGTTCGACCTATACTTGAGTATTGCTCATCAGTATGGGATCCGTACCAGATCGGGTTGACGGAAGAGATAGAGAAGATCCAAAGAAGAGCGGCGCGTTTCGTCATAGGGTTATTTGGTAACCGTGATAGCGTTACGGAGATGTTTAGCAAACTCAAGTGGCAGACTCTGCAAGAGAGGCGCTCTGCATCGTGGTGTAGCTTGCTCGCCAGGTTTCGAGAGGGTGCGTTTCTGGATGAGGTATCGAATATATTGCTTCCCCCTACTTATACCTCCCGAGGAGATCACGAATGTAAAATTAGAGAGATTCGAGTGCGCACGGAGGCTTTCAGACAGTCGTTCTTCCCGCGAACCATACGCGACTGGAACAGAAAAGAGAGGTAATGACAGTGGCACGAAAAGTGCCCTCCGCCACACACCGTTGGGTGGCTTGCGGAGTATATATGTAGATGTAGATGTAATCCACATCTCCTCGTGAATAGTGCTGGAGAACCATTGCCGCTAAAATTGTTACTAGAACTTAAATGGTGTCAGATTGGAGGAATAATCTATTACCAGCCATTTCTGAGCCTGCTGACGTGATGCTCACATTGAATAAAGTGACTGGTGACGCTGTGGACCCGAGAGAGCATGACAGAGCATTTTAAAATATTCCAGGATGCTCAGGCATAGGTGTTAATGAGGTAAATGACTGGCTGTGAAATGTTAAATGTTCAGTTTGGGCGATCACGAAAGTCATCTGTTTGTACGTCTGCTGACAGTGATGGTGGACTATTGACGAAGTTGGTACTCAGTCCGAATACATACAGAGGTAACAAAACAGCTGAACAATGTACTGGTATATTTTAAACACCAGGCGGAAACAACTTCGGGCAAACTCATGCTGGTGAAACGCTTGCATTATCGTGCTGTAGACATAAGCGATGCAATAGGCTGGCCCAGAGAAGACTGATTATTACAGCGTACGAAACTCAGTTCTTTTAATTCATGTCTATTTACTTGAAAATAAATGTTACGTGAATGTTTTCGGCATTTAACCAATGTCATTCTGTTTTTTTTCTTAATTTCCTGATTATCCGGATTTTCGATAATCCGGATAAACTAGGGTTCAGCTTACTCCGCATAAAGGAGGTTTAGTGTAGTTATAAACATCTGTTTCGTGTGACCTGTGAATAGTCTGTCAATCAGCTACTTCTCTGTACCATCTTTTCAATTATTTTCTTCCCTCTAGTTTCGAATGTTTTTGTTCCTAGTCCTATCTTGAGGCAAATTATCTTATAGGTGCTTTCGCTTCGCCCATGTATTCCAGTGTGGTAAGCATTTCTCCGGGTTATGCCACAGTACTTGTCTTATTTCACTTAATATCTACAGTGCGGGATATTATTTAACGAAGTGTTGTTGGAATGATCGGAACCGTTGTTCTCGTGGGGTGGTCGGTTGGGGGGGGGGGGGGGGAGAGGTGGGAGGTGGGAGGTGACTTTGCTTTCATGGACGACGAGGGGACATGTGGACATCTGCCAGTGATCCTTCACTAATCGGTTAAGTTCTGCAACCATTTTGCATGAAGATGCCGAGTGATTTCAAGAAATGATTTGACATCTGCCTTTGTACCTATAGATTTCAGCAAAAGTTTTATTAATCTTCCTTAACTTCCGGTTGTATATTAAGGATCTTACATTTCTTATATTTATGTCCGCTTCAGTGACCCTAACGTTAATATAAGAATTTGAGAAGAAATTTTATATAAATGTTTGTAGAAAAATAATTTCCGGTACCGGGAATCGAACCCGAGCCTCCTGGGTGAGAGCCAGGTATCCTAGCCACTAGACCATACCGGAGCCATTATCCTATACTGCAAGTAGTGTTAGAGTATGGAGATGGGAAACTTGTCTGGGATAAATTCAAGTCGTGTTTCTGGGACGCACTTAACAACATCGAGTATGGAGGTAGTGTATTTACGGACACCACTGGTCTGGCACCGCAAGTCGTCTTCTCCCGGCGTTGCAGTGACATGTATAGTAGCAGCAAAAACGTCTCTCCCAGGCTCCATCTCTCTGTCGGCTTACACGAACTGCCCTCTTTAATTTCTCGATGTAAATGCTGCCTATATCAGGTGTCAGTTAAATCACGGAAGAACAAAATATACAAATACAGAAAATGAAAAAGGCGATGTGTAATACAGACGTCTAATAAATGAGGTTGTCAGAAAATGCAATATGGCCAAGCACGATGGTTAGAGGACAAATGCTAGGCTGTAGAAACATGAATGACTAGAGAGGAAAATAGATGTGGCCTGTAGGAGAAGCATCTAGGAGAGAAGGATCTGTATGAATATCAAGAGCTCGCATGGCAAGCCAATACTGAGAAAAGAAGGGAGAGCTGAAAGTCCGAATGAGCGTAGACAAGGACTATGAACTTGAAGGCAGTTTTATAGAAAGGTAAGAGGAAATAGAAGAAGATGGGGTGGGAGATATACAGCGAGAAGAATTTGACAGACCCAAGTGGAGACAAGGCCCCTGGAACATCCCCTCAGAATTGTTGAGATTCTTGGGAGGACTGCCTTGATATGTAAGACATATGAGAGAAGGGAAGTGACCTCATACTACTCGATGAATGAAATAATTCCAATTCCAAAGAAATCACATGCCGTCAGGTGTGAATACCACCGCACCACCTGTTCACTGGCTGCGTCGCCATGGGTAGTCCTCTCAGTCCAGTGGTGGCCAACTTCTTCATGGAACAATTCGAAGCACAGGCACTGGACTCGGCCACTTGCAAACCCAAGGTGTGGTACAGGTACGTCGATGATACTTTCGTGGTGTGGAGCCATGGTGAAGAACAGCTCGGTGACTTCCTAAGACACTTGAACAGCCTCCATGCCAACATAACATTTACCATGGAAGTAGAAAAGGACAAGAAACTGCCATTTCTAGATGTGCTGGTCACAAGGGACGGCGAAAACCTGGGACACAGCGTGTATCGAAAACCGACTCACACGGACCGATACCTGCACAAACTGTCAAACCACCACCCGAGCCAGAAAAGGGGCATGATTAGTACGCTCGTAACGAGAGCAGGACGAATATGTGAGCCGCAACACCTCAAACGAGAAATGCAACACCTGGAAACAGTCCTGAGGAGCAATGGGTACTCCACAAATTATATTAGAAGTGTAACTGAGCCAAACACTCGGCGAAGTAAGGAACCAGAAAAAGAAATGTCGGGTACGGCCTTTCTGCCATACATTCCCAGAGTGACGGACAGAATCGGCCGTATATTGCGCAAACATGGCGTAAAGACGATCTTCAAACCGACAAGGAAGATCAAAGAGTGTCTTAGATCGGCGAAGGAGAAAAGAGACCCACTTTCAATGTCGGGAATATACCGCATACCATGCACATGCGGAAAAGTTTATGTCGGGATGACTGGACGATCCATTAACACCAGGATCAAGGAGCATAAGCGACATTGCAGGTTGGGGCAGGTGGAGAAATCGGCCGTGGCAGAACACGCACTGAATGAGACCGACCACGTAATAAAATTCGCCGACACGGAAGTTCTGGCTGTAGAGAACCACTATCACACGCGCTTGTTCAGAGAAGCTGTAGAAATACAAAAACACGCGAACAGTTTGAACAAGAAAGAGGAAAGCCTTAAGGTCAACGGATCCTGGCTTCCCGTACTGCAGCGAACGACCGTCGCAGGTAGCAAGAGGAGAACCGCACCGGAAATGACCGCGGAGAAGCCCTCGGACGTTGGCGCGCCAGGTACATATAGTCTGCGCCCGCGAGCTCGGCTCCAGTTCACCACCGGCAATGGAGGGTGAAGCTTTGACAATGCCAGCCACTCGTGCTGGCGAAACGTCAGAAAAATCATTAGATGAACGTCAGAAAAATCATTAGATGAACGTCGGCCGAAGAACCCGAGACAGAAGCCAATAGGCAGTTTGTCAACAAGTGGCCACGAAAGCCTCAACAAGTTTGTATTACTACTAGTACTAGTAATGAGAGACAAAACGTTCGCACCCCGAAATCTCCCAGTTAGTGCGATTTCAGTAGTAAGGAATGCATTCAAGTAATATATAAACAATGAGTATCGTGCACAGAGTTTAACTTGGATGATTTTTAATAGGGTTGCAGAAGTGGACGAAGAAAGTGTCACTATGAAAAGGAGTGCTGCAGAGAAAGTATGTTTCGTAAGAAGTGTCTGTTGTCATAGTGGATAGTTAGTGTTCTTTCTGAGGATGAGTCGTAAGTAGCGCTTGCAATGCACTGATAATTCTTTGATCATTCTAGGAAAAAAGGCTATTACAAATAAGTTGTAGCAATTGTCTCATTGAATCTTAGTTCTTGGTTTAGTAAATTTTCAAAATTGTTCATAATTCTTTTTCATTCTAAAGTTCAGCTGGACGCTAATGTTGATGATGATGTAAGGAGGGAGGGGGGCGGGAGGGCATATTAGTTAATATCTGATTTCACTCAGGAATAATGGCGTCAGAAATGTTAGGAACCACTATCTTAGAAGATAGGTTGAAGAAAAGCAAACCTACATTTATAGCACTTGTAGATTTAGAGGAAGCTTATTGCAGTTCCACGCAAGTAGTCTTTGTTATTAGCAGTGATAAAGTATAGAGAGCGAAAAGTCATATACGACTTGCACAGAGACCAGCCTGCAGTTATGCGAGACAAAGTACATAAAAGGGAATCAGTAGTTCAGAAAGGAGTAAGACAGCATTGTAGCCTCTCCTCTACATTATTATATTTTCAGTACATTACATTTACATTACACTAATATTTGTTCCATACATCACGAATACAACATGTCATAATGGTGTGGAATGTGTCAGCTTAACATAAGTTTTCTTTTCACAATATAATTTTTTCCTACTTCATCTAAAAATTTATCTTTTTTTAATGCAATTACTACTTCATATCGAAAAATTCATCTAATGAGTAGAAGCAGTTGTCATTCAGAAGCTCTTTTAATTTGTTTTAAAATGCTGGTTGGCTATCTGTATGGACTTTTAATGCTATTGGGTGATGACCAAATATTTTTGTGACAGAATAATTCACCCCTTTCTGGGCCAAAGGCTGGTTTAATCCAGAATAGTGAAGACTTTTTTTCTTAATAATGAATTACCCCAAAATATATCATATGAAAGCAGTGAAAGAAAATAGGAACAGCCTGCTGATTTACTGATATTTTTATCACCAAAATTTGCAATAACCCTAAATGGATAAGTAGCTGAACCTAAATGTTTCAGCAGATCATCAGCGTATTTCTTCCAATTTAATTACTCGTCAATGCATACACATAGAAAATTTTAATATTCTGCCTTAGCAACAGACTTCTGTTCGAAGTCTTTATTTATCAGTGGTATTATGCCATTTACTCTACAGAACTGTATATATTGTGTTTTCTCAATATTTAGTGAGAGTCCATATGCAGAGAATCACTTAATAATTTTCTGAAAGACAGTATTTACAATTTCCTCAGCTAACTCTTGTTTCTTGGGTAGGGTTACTATAGTTGTACCACCAGCAAAAATAATTAGCTTTGCATCTTCATGAATATAGAGTGGCCAGTCATTAATATATATTAAGAACAATAAGTGACCCAGGAATGATCCCTGTAGCACATCATTCTGGACACCTCCCCAGTTAGAGTACTCTACTGATTTTTGCAGGCTATTTGCATTGTTAATTTCACCCTTCTGTGTTCTTCCAGTTAAATATGAATTGAATCATTTGTGTGCTGTCCCACTCATACCACAATACTTAAGCTTATCTAGAAGGATTTCATGAGTTACACAGTAAAAAGCCTTTGAGGAATCACAAAAAATTTGTATGGGTGATGTTCGGTTATTCAGAGCAGTTAATATTTGTTTTTTACAAATATGTGAAGATATTCTTGAATATATTACTTTTTTAAGAATTTTGGATAAATCCGTCAGAAGTGAGATTGGGTGGTGGTTTTTAACCTCAGACCCACTTCTTTTTTTATACAATGGTTTGACAATAGAATATTTCAGTCTATCCCGAAAAATGGCCTGTGTTAGTAAACTACTAAATATGTGGCTGAGAATCTTATTTATCTGTTGGGAACCAGTTTCAGTACTCTGTTGGAAGTGGCATCAATTCCGTGCGAGCTTTTACTTTTGAGTAAATTTATTATTTTCCTAATTTCGGTAGGAGAGGTAGGTTGAATTTCAATTTTCTCAAATTGCTTAGGTATTGCCTCTTCCGTATACAGCTTTGCATTTTTTTTAATGAACAGCTGGATCCTATTCTCTCTACAACACTTAGATGTGATTATTAAAAATATTTTCTATTTTTGACGTTTTGTCAAGGAACTTTTCATTGAGTTTTATAGCTGTGCTCTAGGTTGCCTTGTTTCCCTTTTGACAGTATTCCAAATTGTTTTAATTTTATTATCAGAGGTAGTAATCTCACATATAATACACATAGTTTTAGACTTTTTAATAACTTTTCTTAATAAAATGCAGTAGTTTTTGTAATGTTTGGCTGGTTCTGATTCATTAACCCTTCCAGCTGTCAGGTACATTTTCCTTTTTTGTTTACAAGATATTTTTATCCCTTTAGTAAGCCATGGTTTTTTTTTAGATGATTTCTTACAATTGAGTTTTACTGTTTTATTAGGGAAACTTTTCAAATATGTCGAATATATTCACAAAGGCATTATGAAATAGGTTGAATTTTAAGTTAGCATAATGTGTTCTGTATTCCTCATACCAGTCTAGCCGTTGCAAGCTTTCTGTAAAATGTGCAGTTGTTAAATCGGTAACTCAACGCACTAATTTAGAGGACTGTTTTGCATTCCAGTAGGGAGATGTGTCATATACTGTAACTAGCTGTGCATCATGATCAGAAAGATCTGTGTACTGAGCAAGCGCTAAAGGAGACCAAGGCGAAAGTTGGAAAAGGAATTAAAGAGCAGGGAGAAGAAATTAAAACTTGGTGGTTTGCCTATGGCATTGAAATTCTGTCAACTACAGGAAAGTATTTCAAAGATCATTGGCCGTAAGCGCAATTTCTTGGAAATATGTTATAAGATATACATCAACGAAAGTGAAACAAGGGGAATGGAATGTATTCGAATTAAACCAGGCAATGCTGATGGAATTAAATTAGAAAGTGAGACAGTAGGGACAGTACACTAGTTTTGTTTTTTGGACACCAGAATAACTGACTACAGTCTATGTCGGAAGGATATAACTTACAGACTGGTAGTATCAAGGAAAACGTTCCTGAAGAGGAGAAATGTGTTAACATCAGCACTGAGTCGTCCAGTTGCGCGGCGAGGTGTTTGTGATCCGCCGAACATCCTAAATGAGAGTGTCCGCACGTGCCAACATTGCAACATTGCGTCACAGCTGAGTGCGGCCGGCTGGCACGCGGGGGATCGTCAAGGGTTGCGCGATCTTGTTGCGCTGATGACAGACTCCGCGCCCAAAGACTCGCCGTGCTTTTGTTCACTGCCAAGTCACCGTAGACATTCTCAAGCGCCTATGAATATCTGCGATGCCCTGGTTTTCTGCCAAAAGAATCTCATTGACAGCCCTCTACCTGGCACGCACGTTCGTCACAGACGCAGTTGCGGAGACTACGTACAGCGCCGCCTCGTATCAGAACTTCATGAAGCTACAGAGGCTGGCGTGGGAATATTCCGTGATGTCTCACAACAAATTACGCATTTTTTTCCACCGAAATTGGCCGAGAAAAAATGTGTTGCATTACGTATTCAACCAGTGTAGCCTTGTATGGAAGCAAAACGTGGAAGATAAGCAGTTCAGACAGAAGAGAATATACACTATTGAAATGTGGTACTACAGAAGAATGCTGAAGGTTACCTGAATAGATGGAATAACTAATGAGAAGCTGAATCGAAATGGAGAGCGAAGACGTTTATGGCACAAGTTGACTAAAAGAGGGAATCGTGTGTTAGGACATACATATGAGGCATGTACATCTACGTGATTACTATGCTATTCACAATAAAGTGCCTGGCAGAGGGTTCAATGAACCACCTTCGTGCTGTCTTTCTACCGTTCCACTCTCGAACGATACGCGAGAAAAACGAGGACTTAAATTTTTCCGCGCGATCACTGATTTCTCTTATTTTATCATCCTGATCATTTCTCCTTATGTAGGTGGGTGCCAACAGAATGTTTTCGCAATCGGAGGAGAAAACTGGTGATTGAACTTTCATGAGAAGATCCAGTCGCAACGAAAAACGCCTTTGTTTTAATGATTGCCACTGCAATTCACGTATCATGTCTGTGGCACTATCTCCCCTATTTTGCGATATTACAAAGCGAGCTGCCCTTTTTTTGTACTTTTTCGATGTCATCCGTCAGTCGCACATGATGCGGGTCCCACACCGCACAGCAGTACTCCAAAATATGGCGGACAAGCGTAGTGTAAGCAGTCTCTTTGGTAGACCTGTTGCACCTTCTAAGTTTTCTGCCAATGAATCGCAGTCTTTGGTTGGCTCTACCAGCAACATTATCTATGTGATCGTTCCAAATTAGGTTATTTGTAATTGTAATCCCTAAGTAGTTGAATTTACACCCTTCAGGTTTGTGTGACCTATCGCGTAATCGAAATTTAGCTGATTTCTTTTAGTAATCATGTGAATAACTTCGCACTTTTCTTTATTCAGGGTCAATTGCCACTTTTCGCAACATACAGTTATCTTATTTAAATCATTTCGCAAGTCGTTTCGATCATCTGATGACTTTACAAGACGGTAAATGACAGCATTATCTGCTAACAATCTAAGACGGCTACTCAGATTGTCTCCTATGTCGTTAATATAGATCAGGAACAGTAGAGGGTCTATAACACTTTGTTGGGGAACGACGGATATTAATTCTGTGTTACTCGATGATTTCCCGTCTATTACTACGAACTGTGATCTTTCTGACAAGAAATCACGAATACAGTCGCACAACTGAGGCGATACTCCGTAGTCACGCAGTTTGATTAGAAGGCGCTTGTGAGGAACGGTATCGAAAGCCTTCTGGATATCTAAAAATATGGACTGAATTTGACATCCCCTGTCGATAGCACTTATTACTTCATGAGTATAAAGAGCTAGTTGTGTTTCACAAGAACGATATTTTCTGAATCCGTGCTGACTACGTGTCAATAAATCGTTTTCTTCGAGGTACTTCATAATGTTCAAATACAGTAGATGTTGTAAAACCCCGACGTTAGGGATATAGGCCTGTAATTCAGCGGATTACTCCTGCTTCCCTTTTTGGGTATTGGTGTGACTTGAGCAATTTTCTAGTCTTTAGGTACGTAGCTTTCTGTGAGCTAGTGGTTGTATAAAATTGCATCAAGGAACAGTGAATTTGGGGGAGTGAAAGATAGAGGAGGGCGGGGGGGGATTGTAAAATTAAAGAGTGAGGCGTAGGCATGGTTGCAGTAGTTATGCAGAGATGAATAGGCTTGCACAGGATTAAGTAGCATGGAGAGGTACGTCAAACCAGTCTTGAGACAGAAAACAAGAACGCCGTGGTGGTGCATACTACCTACCTTTACAAAACATGCCGGCCGAAGTGGCCGTGCGGTTAAAGGCGCTGCAGCCCGGAACCGCAAGACCGCTACGGTCGCAGGTTCGAATCCTGCCTCGGGCATGGATGTTTGTGATGTCCTTAGGTTAGTTAGGTTTAACTAGTTCTAAGTTCTAGGGGACTAATGACCTCAGCAGTTGAGTCCCATAGTGCTCAGAGCCATTTGAACCATACAAAACTGATAATTCCTTGTTAGCTCACAATGTGTCGTGTCAATTTATCTACCTTTTAGCAAATTCTGATGCAAATTTTTTAGCTGATTTCGATCATTACCTTGTCATTATTCGATCTACCCATCTGATTTTCAGTTTTTTTGTACTGCACAACTTTTCGAAAGCATCTACTCTCTTCTTGTCTGCGCTGTGTATAGTGAACGTTTCTATTCCGTACAGGTTTACACTCGATGTAGACACCTTTAGTTTGATCTACAGTACATCGTTGGTAGTTAAAGTTGTCCGCCTGCTTAGGTGGGTGGTAATGTGCTCGCCTCCCATGCAAGTTGGCGCAGGTTCGATTCCCGGCCGTGTTGGAGATTTCCTCCGCTTAGGGACTGGGTGTTGTCTTGTCCTCATCATCATTTCATCCTCATCACCGGCGCGGCGCGCACGTCGCCCAAAGTGGCGTCGACTGAAATAAAAGCTTGCACTCGGCGGCTTAACTTTCCCCGCATGGGGCCTCCCGGCCAACGACCCCATACGCTCATTTCCATAGTTAAAGTTGAAAGCAGTGACTAAACAGAGCATAGTTTACGTTATATGCGATAAATTAGTACTTGCATTCGTCGACCGATTGGTCTTCAAAATGAACATAGCCATAATGGTCTGTTGTATGTGTTACACATGTAGCTCGTCTTTTAGCCTAATACTTTGGGGGCAAACATCACATGTGTGACCAAACCATTCTAAAAGTCACCATTGTTGTGGTAGAATGTCACCACGTTAAAATAAGATATAATGGTAAAACACTGAAGGTGTAGACTAATATCAAATGTTTGTGGGAGCAGGCTCGGCGGAACATGTTCCAAACAACTTGTGCCAATGATACACAGCATACTGACGTAGATCTTACACACATGTGTCATATGTTTCCCGTGTCTATCTAGTAGCTTGCTATTTATGGCTGGGAGCGATGGGGTTGCATTTAAGGACATTGCAGCTATAGCAGTATATTCATATAATCTCGTGGTTCCAGTAAGATAGTTAAACAAATGGTAAAATATTACATCTGAATATCAAGACCACATCTTAAGATGAAGCTGCCTTAATATTACGTCCGCGTTTGTGTCGTGTCACCATGACTGTGCTGTCGAGCTTTAAGAAGTTGCTGAGCATCATCGTAGAATTTGTACATCATTTGTAAATATGCCGCTTACCGTTGCTGTAAGATCTTTATAGTAGCGCCTTCCGCTGAACCTGTTTACACGAACTGTTGTTCACTACGTGAGTGTTCTACTGTTACATCTCATTTTGCCCTGTTGTGCCCCTACGACACCAGTGGTGCTAGTTAGAACGTTATAATGTTACACAAATGACATTTGCAATCAAAAGTACTACGCTAAGATCAAATTTTCAAATGTATTTGAACTCCTAAGGGACCAAACTGCTGAGGTCACCGGTCCCTAGACTTACACACTACTTAAACTAACTTGTGGTAAAAACAGCGCACACGCCCATGCCCGAGGGAGGACTCGAACCTCGGGCGGGAGGAGCCGCACAATCCGTAACATGGCGCCTCAAACCGCGCGGCTACAACGCTAAGTGACGCTCTTCTTGTACAACACATACGTGACATCAGTGTGATAAATATTTGTCATCGCAGAATTTTGATGGCCAAGTGTACTAAGTTGCTGCATTGTAAGACGACGACAGGAAGGGCATCCTGTAGTACTGAAATTGCCAAGTCCAAATTAACATGCTGACCCCATGAAGATACGGGATAAAGGCTAGGCAGGATTGCAACTTTAGTTATAAACTATGTTACCAGAGCAGTTGAAAATGGCCTAAGGCCGAAAGAGTGCCATGCTACATTTAAAAACGAAACTAAACTTTTCCCGAAAAGGCCATGAAGGCCCAACGGTACCGACCGACCGCCGTGTCATTCTCAGACCATAGGCGTCACTGGATGCGGGTATGGAGAGGCATGTGGTCAGCACACCGCTCTCCCAGCGGTATGTCGGTTTCCGAGACCGGAGCCACTACTTCTCAATCAAGTAGTGACCGGATGGTCACCCATCCCACTGCTAGCCCAGCCCCACAGCGGTTAACTTCGGGAATCTGGCGGGAACCGTGTTACCACTGCGGCAAGGCCGTTGGCCCATAGTACATGTACAAACTAAAATTTAACACAGAGATAGAGATTCTTTTTTAAAATCCGTATCTTATTGTATCTCTTTCCGTTTCATTCACGGTTGGAGCATGGGAATAATAAATGATGCTTCTATACATTTGTGCGACCTGTTATTAGTGTAATCTTATCTCCTCCGTTTCCAGCAGATTGTTGGAAGAGAGACTGAAGAATACACGCAAATTTAGCACAGAAAATCGTTTCCGGGAATTTTCTAGCAAAGTGTTCTTGAGGTGCAAGGCGTTGTTTTTGGAGCGTCTACCATTTGATATGTTTCAGTACTTGTGTTACCCTCTTGCGCGAAGGTAAACCAGTCTGTGACTATTCTTACCTCGTTTTATTGTATAGGACTGTGCTCGGTGTCCGTAGTTTGTCCTGCCTGATGTGTTTCCCACACACAAGAGCGGTATTTCTGTGTAAGTCGCCCTGGGCTTTTAAGCTATCTCTTACGTAGACATATTAGCTCATACGTTTCGGAGATAGTTTAATATATTCCTGTTAATGACTGGACAAGTTCAGAATTGCGTTCTGCAGACGTTGTGGTGTTGAGAATTGCACGGTTCGCCTTTTCTTTCCTGTGACACCCAGCCATCTTGTGGAGACTTTATGACGAATAATTGCAGGCATGTGATACAGTCCACTTACATGATGATTTATTTTGTAGCTGTTTACGCGTTGTTTGGGGATGTAACGGCACCACTTCTTCTTTCAGATGGTGACATAGTTTCGCAAGTATTAGTCTCCAGCTGTACTATTGCATTGCTGCTTATTCTTCTTGAAAATTTCTAGAAATGAGACAGACGTTTTTACCGCCACTATGGACAGTTATACACTGAAAAAACGCCAAACTGGTATAGGCATCTGATATATATATATATATATATATATATATATATATATATATATATATATATATATATAGAGAGAGAGAGAGAGATACAGACATGCATAATACGGCGCTACGGTCGGCAGTGTCTGGCGCAGCTGTTAGATCGGTTACTGCTGCCACATGGCAAGATTTAAGTGAATTTGAACGTAGTATTATACTCGGCGCACGAGCGATGGGACTCAACATTTTCAAATTAGCAATGAAGTGGGGATTTTCCCGTATGAACTTTTCACTAGTGTAGCCTGGATATCAGGAACTCCGAAAACATCAAATCTCCGACATCGCTGCGGCCGGATAAAGATCCTGCAAGAAGGGGACCAACGACGACTGAAGAGAATCGTTCAACGTGGCAGAAGTGCAACCCTTCCGGAAATTTCTGCAGATTTCAATGCTGGGCCATCAACACGCGTCAACGTGCGAACCATTCAACGAAACATCATCGATATGGGCTTTCGGAGCCGAAGGCCCACTCATGTACCCTTGATGACAAAACGACACAAAGCTTTACGTCTCGCCTGGGCCCTTCAGCACCGAAATTCGACTGTTGTTCACTGCAAACACGTTGCCTGGTCTTACGAGTCTCGTGTCAATTTGTATCGAGCAGATGGGCTGATACTGGTATGCAGGCAACCTCATGAAACCATGGACTCGGAATGTCAGCAGGTGAATGTTCAAGCAGGTGGAGGCTCTGTAATGGTGTGGGCGTGTGCAGTTGGAGTGATATGGGACCTCTGATACGTCTAGATACGATTGTGACAGGTGACATGTACGTAAGCATACAGTCTGATCACCTGCGTCCATTCATGTCCATTGTGCAGTCCGACGGATTTGGGCAATTCCAATTCGACAATGCGACACTCCACACATCCAGAATTGCTATAGAGTGACTCCAGGAACAATCTTCTGAGTTTAAGCACTTCCGGTGGTCACGAAACTCCCCGGACATGAACATTATTGAACATATTTTGGGGTTGCCTTGCAACGTACTGTTCAGTAGAGATCTCGACTCCTTCGTACTCTTACGGATTTATGGTGGCAGTTCCCTCCATCACTTCTTCAGACGTCAGTCGAGTCCATGCCATGTCGTGTTGCGGCACTTCTGCGTCCACGCGGGCCCCTACACGATATTAGGCAGGTCTACAAGTTCCTTTGTCTCTTCAACGTATATTCCGCAAACAGTCTCACATTCCAGAAAGAGATTTTCACTCTGCAGCGGAGTGTGCGCTGATATGAAACTTCCTGGCACATTAAAACTATGTGCCGGAGCGAGACTCGAACTCGGGACCTTTGCCTTTTGTGGGCAAGTGCTCTACCATGAGCTGTGAGGAGGAGAAGTCGTGCTTGGGTAGCTCAGATGGTAGAGCACTTGCCCGCGAAAGGCAAAGGTCCCGAGTTCGAGTCTCGGTCTGGCACACAGTTTTAATCTGCCAGGAAGTTTCAGTCTCACATTCCGTTTGAAATCAAAATGGCACTGAAATAAGTTTATTCGGGCCGTTACGGCATCCTCCCTGTAAATGACATAACTAGTTTCAAAATGGTTCAAATGGCTCTGAGCACTATGGGACTCAACTGCTGAGGTCATTAGTCCCCTAGAACTTAGAACTAGTTAAACCTAACCAACCTAAGGAGATCACAAACATCCATGCCCGAGGCAGGATTCGAACCTGCGACCGTAGCGGTCTTGCGGTTCCAGACTGCAGCGCCTTTAACCGCACGGCCACTTCGGCCGGCCATAACTAGTTTAAACTGCTGCTTTTAATATAGGTACTAAGTGTATCAAACGTGTGCTGCTTGTCCGAAATTTTGAAAATAAGGCTTACGGTAACGGACAACTTCTTTCTAGAAGCGAATCCCAGTGGAGCTCAGCGATATTACTCTGAAGAAGTGCGCAGCACTTTATGAGTTACGAGGGGCTTTCACAAGTTAGTTACACATTATTATGGCAGGCCAAGTAAGTTTCATTGAATGCTGCGCTACAAAGTGAAACAGATTTACGACATCATTCTTCAGCATCTTCACCAGGTCTCTGTACACAGCGGTCGGAACGTTCTACTGGTTCTCAATTCCTAGACCATAGAAGTCTACATCCGCATCTACGTGATTACTCTGCTATTCACAATAAAGTGCCTGGCAGAGGGTTCAATGAACCACCTTCCAGCTGTCTCTCTACCGTTCCACTCTAGAACGGCGCGCGGGAAAAACGAGCACTTAAATTTTTCCGTGCGAGCCCCGATTTCTCTTATTTTATCGTGATGATCATTTCGCTCTATGTAGGTGGGTGCCAACAGAATGTTTTCGCAATCGGAGGAGAAAACTGGTGACTGAAATTTCATGAGAAGATCACGTCGCACCGAAAAACCCTTTGTTTTAATGACTGCCACTGCAATTCACGTATGTGGCACTATCTCCCCTATTTTGCGATATTACAAAGCGAGCTGCCCTTTTTTTGTACTTTTTCGATGTCATCCGTCAGTCCCACCTGATGCGGATCCCACACCGCACAGCAATACTCCAGAATAGGGCGGACAAGCGCGGTGTAAGCAGTCTCTTTAACAGACCTGTTGTACATTCTAAGTGTTCTGCGATGAATCACAGTCTTTGGTTGGCTCCACCAACAATATTATCATGTGATCGTTCCAATTTAGGTTATTTGTAATTGTAATCCCAAAGTATTTAGTTGAATTTACAGCCTTCAGATTTGTGTGACTTACTGCGTAATCGAAATTTAGCGGATTTCTTTTAGGACTCATGTGAATAACTTCACACTTTTCTTTATTCGGGCTTAATTGCCACTTTTCGCATCATACAAATATCTTATTTAAATCATAGAGGAAAAATAGAGGGCCTATAACACTTTCTTGGGGAACGACGGATATTACTTCTGTCTTACTCGATGACTTTCCGTCTATTACTACGAACTGTGATCTTTCTGACAGGAAATCACGAATCCAGTCGCACAACTGAGGCGATACTCCGTAGGCACGTAATTTGGTTAGAAGTCGCTTGTGAGGACCGGCGTCGAAAGCCCTCTGGAAATATAAAAATATGGAATCAATGTGACATCCCCTGTCGATAGCACTTATTACTTCATGAGTATAAAGAGCTAGTTGTGTTTCGCAAGAACCATATTATCTGAATCTGTGCTGACAACATGTCAATAATTCGTTTCCTTCGAGGTACTTCATAGTGCTCGAATACAGTATATGTTCCAAAACCCTACAGCAAATCGACGTTAGTCATATGGGCCTGTTTTTCAACGGATTACTGATATTTCCATTTTTTGGGTATTGGTGTCACTTGAGCAATTTTCCAGTCTTTAGGTACGTATCTTTCTGTGAGCGAGCGGTTGTATGTAATTGCTAAATATGGAGCTGTTGTATGAACATACTCTGTGAGGAACCTGACTGGTATACAATCTGTACCGGAAGCCTTGCTTTTATTAAGGGGTTTAAGCTGCTTTGCGACACCTATGTTATCTATTTTTATGTTTCTCATCTTGGCAGTTCTTCTTCATTGGAAGTCAGGAATATTTATTCCACCTTATTTGCTGAAGAAGTTTCGGAAAATCGTGTTAACTCTGCTATCGTGGCACTGTCATCAATGACTTCACCATTGTTATCGCGCAGTGAAGGTATTGATTGCGTCTTGCCACTGGTGTGCTTTATGTATGACCAGAATCTCTTTGGGTTTTCTGCCAGATTTCGAGACTGAGTTTTGTTGTGGAAATTATTGAAACTATTTCGTATTGAAGTACGCGCTATATTTCGAACTTCTGCAAAACTTTGCAAATCTTGCGGATTTTGCTTTCTTTTAAATTTGGGATGCTTTTTTCGCTGCTTCTGCAACAGCTATCTGACCCGTTTTGTGTACCATGGGGGATCAGTACCATCACTCATTAATGTATGTGGTATATATATCTCTCAATTGCTGTCGATACTATCCCTTTGAAATCATTCCACAACTTTTGTACGCTTACAAGATCAGATCCGAAGGAGTGCAGACTGTCTCGTAAAAAGGCGTTAAGAGCATTTTTATCAGCTTTTTTTAAATAGATATACTTTGCGTTTCTTTTCGATGGTTGTAGGAGTTACGGTATTCAGCCTAGCAGCTACTGCCTTGTGGTCGCTAATGCCTGTATTCGTCACGGTACTCACTATTTGTCTAGGATTATTTATTGCTAAGAGGTCAAGTATGCTTTCGCAACCATTTACACCTCGAGTGGGCTCACGAACCAATTTCCTGAGAAAGCATTGAGTACAATTTCGGATGACGTTTTATGCCTGCCGCCGGCTTTACACGTATAATTTTTCCAGCATATCGTGGGTAGTTTAAAGTCACCACAGACTGGAATTGTATGAGTGAGGTACCTATTTGAAATGAGGCTCAATTTTTCTTTGAAGTGTTCAGCAACTATATCTTCTGAGTCGGGGGGTCGGTAAAACCTCTCAGTTGAGAGTTCAGTCCGATTGTCAAGTATAACCTCTACCCATTATATTTTGCAGGAAACATCTTCTTCAATTTCACTGCAATGCAAACTGCTTCTGGCAGCAATTAATACTCCACCACCAATTGTATTTAATCTATTCTTTCTGTACACTGTTAGAGCGTTAGAAAGATGTCTGTTGAACTTATTTTCGGCTTTAGCCAGCTTTCTTTACCTATAAGTATTTGAGCCTCAGTGCTTTGTATTAGGGCTTGGAGCTCTGGTTCTTTCCCAACACAGCTGCGACAATTTACAACTACAATACCAGTCTTTTCTACAACTAACTTGCTGTGTTTTACGTGCCCACTTTTAGACGGACGTCCCTTCTGTGGTTCCCTGAGGCCCTCTAACCTAAAAAACAGCACAGTCCCTTCCACACAGCCCCCGCTACCCGTGTAGCCGTTTCCTGTGTGTCGTGGACTCCTGACCTGTTAAGCGGAACTCGGAAGCCCACCACGCGATGGAGCAAGTCAAGGTATCTGCAGCCTACACGGTCACAGAACCGCCTGAGCCTCTGATCAGACTTTCCACTCGGCTCAGCACCAAACGACCACAGTCGGTCACGAAGCTATTCTAGAAACGCTGTGTGAACTTGCTCGTCGTTGGAAAACTTCTTTCCTCCGAGATGTTTCCTCAGCTTGCCGAAAAGATGGATCTTGCATGGTGCATGTTGTGTACTTCCCGATCAGCATGAGTCATGTCTGTGCGTTCTTGTTCAAATAGTTGACGCTATTTCACTGCTGATGGAAGCGACATCGCATTTCGTCCATATACCGCCATAATTCCACGGTGTAGCTGTGTGCAATTTAGTAGTCTTGCCTACAAGAATCGTAGAGTCCCGCGTACACGAACTTGGGAATACGTTTCCAGTTGGCGCACCATTTGACTCCCACACTGCACGTATTATTGGTATCGGAGCAAAACTGTGTCTGCAGGAAACTCGGAACGCGTTCTCCCATTGAGAAAGTGCGACTCTTGTTCGCAATGGTGTTAGCGCGGGACAACATGTATAGCCTACATTTTGAAGCGCCTATGTATTTTCTGTCTTTCGTTACTCTAATTTGGTGAGGATCACTGATCAGACAGACTTTACATATGACGGTTCAGTCACGTTATTATAACAACCTTCAATGTTCGACTTGAACATGAAATAACCACTTATAGACAGTAGGTAGCAGCGCCAGCAGCGGAGGTTTATATGAAGCGTGTTGGGGGTGCGGCGGGAGGGGGATGGGGGGAAGGACGCTTACGTTGCTGCGTGTGCGCCTCCGCAACAGGCGCCTGGTTCTTCCACCCACGCTGACTGTTGTTCATTGGCGACAGACGGTTGGAATTTGCACAGCAATACCGCAACTGCACGTCCACTTGCGTGGCGGCAGGTGGCATTCTCAGACGAATCACTTTTTATGTTCCATCGGACAGATGGCCGTTGACGTGTGCGACTTTAACTGTCTGAAAACAAACATCTTGCAGCAGTGGCCGGAGCATTACGACCTGGTGATTTTTTTCGTAGCATTCCTTGGGTGATCTTGTCATTGTGGAAGGCACAGTGGTTCACGACAAGTATGCATCTGTCCTCGGTGACCGTGTCCATCCCAACCTGCAGTTTGTTTTTCCTCGACACGATGGCATCTACAGCAGGACAAAGCAGTAAGTCACTGTACGTGCGTGGTTAGAAGGGAACCAAGCTGAATTTACCTTATTCTCCTGGCCACCAAACTACTGGGGTGGTTTAAATCCCACTCGAGAATTCGTGGGACCACCTCGATCGGGCTGTTCGTGCCGTGGGTCCTCAATTGAGAAACCTAGCGGAGGTGTCCGCGGCACTGGATTCGGATCTGCTCCACATCCCTTTCGGCACCCTCCAGAACCTCAGTGACTCTGTCCCTGCAAGCCTCACAGCGGTCCGCGCTGCAAGAGGCGGCTATTCAGGTTTTTGACACGTGGTTACATTGAATTAGCCGGACGGTGTACGTGCATACTGACGTAAAATTAGCGCCTAATTACGAGCTGCCTGTATATAGAAATGGCTGTAAGCCGGATTTCATGCGACCTCCCACACAATACTACCATTCCTATAATAATTTTCTGGCAGAATAATAAACGGAAACCCGCTGACATAGAACGCAAAATGTGGCGTGTATGGATAAAGCAATACTAAACAACCCGGACCTTTCATAAGGCGGAATTTTTCTCCAAGTTACTAGATTTACGTATTCGTTCGACCCCAAATCATCTCAGGTAAATACTTATAAATACTTGAAGAATGTGACTGAAGTAAGTGTTTAGTAGCTAGTCGCTTAGTCTTGCAATCAGGTGACTATTTACCATCTTCTCTTTCTTCAGCGAGAGTATGATAAGAGAAAATTCTCAAAACTTTTCTATAGCTTTTCCTCAATTCACTACCGTAAGTTAGAAAGAAAACATTCCTACTAATAATCGGCGAAAGTCTTATTTGTACTTCGTGTCTCGAAGTAGTGTGTGGTGCGGTATAGTAAAGGATTTAACCCTTTCAGACATGACTTTTTATTTTCTTAAAAAAATAGTCTCACATCATTTTTACATTCAGATGAGTCTCCTGACCACATCTTTCTAAGAAAAAATTTCGTATAATCTCTAGTTATGTAGATATTTAATGTACACAATTGTGTTCATCAGGTCTCGAGTTTCATCTCATACAGTAAGGAGGTTAACAGTATGGATCAAGTGTGCCACTCTTTATTTCACTTTAAAACAGAAGAAACAATAAAAATAATTCCAAATTACAGTTCAACAGACTGATTTTAAGCTTTAGTATGAAACTGCAAAAAACCGTTTCTGTTCTTTTGGAGACGCAAATGTACTTTATATTTTCTGCACTGGATTCTAGAACGCCCTGTACATTTGGGGAAATTTGCAGCGACTTGGAGCTCCTACATCATGCAAAGGCAAATTATCTATGGAATCAAACTGTATCTCTGTAGCTGGTCGTAATTCTCCACTTTTTCTTGGTATGACTCTCATGACTGAAGCCAGTCCTTCATCATACGAATGCCCCCTCTTCTTTTCAGTCACTTTTTTCTGGCACAGTATCAATCCACTGCTACCCTGATACGAAAGGAAAGAAGTTCCATTTGCTTCTTCTTTGGGATAGACACGTTCTCTGCATCTCGTCTGCATTCCAACCAACTTTGCACGATGGCAAAGTCAACAGCGTGAAAAATCATACGCAAAGGCCATTTTCGAGATCTGATGAAAACTCTGTAGTAGCTTATCAATTGATCAAATAGATCCACACCACCCATTGCATGATTATATCTTCTCACTATTTCAAGTGCCCGCATCTCGTGGTCGTGCGGTAGCGTTCTCGCTTCCCACGCCCGGGTTCCCGGGTTCGATTCCCGGCGGGGTCAGGGATTTTCTCTGCCTCGTGATGGCTGGGTGTTGTGTGCTGTCCTTAGGTTAGTTAGGTTTAAGTAGATCTAAGTTCTAGGGGACTTATGACCACAGCAGTTGAGTCCCATAGTGCTCAGAGCCACTATTTCAAGTCTTTCTACTTTCTCATATTTATGGAGCTTTTTGTCCCCACACTCAACTTCATCCACTGAGCCTTTACCAACAAAGTTTGAACACAACACAACTGGCCTATAGTCTAACCAATTACACATGATAATGTGATCAGCACTAGTGATTTCTTCACAGTAACCTCTGGTTTGTTTAGTTATTGTTTTATCATTTGAAAAAGGCAAGTTCTTTCCAAATCTGTTTTGACGGACAGTACCTGCTGCATTGATGCCTTGAGATTTCAGAACTTGAAACAGATGATAAGATGAAAAGAAGTTGTCAAAGTATAATTTATGACCTTTGCCTTTTGAGAGTGGATCAGAAAATGCTAAAACAACAGCAGGCCCCAATCCAAATTTTTTACATCATGCAGTATTTAGTTCAGTTGTAGTACCTTGATACAAAAGGAAATTCACTCTTTCCACACAACATGAAGACTTCGATTCCCCATGTACTTGGTTTCCCCTTGACATACTGCTTTGCAGAAAACTTCCCAGTGAAAGGAATAATTCCTTCATCCACACAAACATTCTCTTCTATAGCAAGTTCACTGCAGCGTTTTCGAATAGCTGTGTAAATTGGCCTGAATTTGTAAAATTTATCTTTATTTTCAGGTGGCTTCTCCAGATTGTTCACCAAGTGTAAATTTGTTCATAATTATAAAAATCTGTCTCGTGACATGTTTTTCCTAAACACTTTTACCTTCAGGCTTGTATCCCAATACATTTGTAATCTGGGAAATTTCAAAGCGCCAATCAATATATGCAAACCAAATAACTCATCTAGTTCTTGAGGAGTTGTCTGCTTGAATGAGGATTTGCCTTGTTGTAATGCATAAATATTAGTATGTGCTGCTATGCTAGTGAACAAATTATCTGGTATATATCTTTTGAAGTATTGCATTGGAGAACACAAGATAGATTCTTCAAAATTTGGAGCTTTGTATGTTTCTGCCATGGTACTTAGAGGCTTGCATTTCTGTTTTATGGATTCTTTAGGTGTCACCATTATGTTGTCACACAGGTTATTCAATTCTGGGTTGTTTTCATTGCATGAAAAGTTCATTTCAGCATCCACCACCTCTCCATCATCTTCATTTTCAGATATGGCGTGTCTACACACGTCATTCATGCCCACTTTATCTGCTCCAACACGTTTCACTGTTTGTGGAGCTTGCCTTTCAGTATGTGGTACAATGTCATTCTCATCTCCACTCAAACTCATGTCAGAAACGTCACCATTTTGAATTATGTCCATAATCAAGTCCCAATTTTTCTCCACAGAAACATATTCCGTATCCATATTTGTGAATAAAAAGCCAGCAATATAAAATAAACTCATATGTACAGGTCAGGTATTCTCCTCCTTGGTGCTGGTACTGAAATTACTGAAAAAAATACCACACATAACTACCATAGCCATGCAAATACAGCTGAGACACATTTTAGGTTACGTTTCGTATTTTACACCATTAATGACCTGTTGTACACAATTGTGTTCATTAAACTTACCTGATACATAACACAAATATGAACTGAATGAAATTGCTGAAAATTCCACGGAAAGAATGTCTAATCTTTCCAAAAGATGGAAAGCCCACAAAACATTCATTAAAATAACCCACAACTTGACTATTTAGCAATAAAGTCAATGAGTAATTGCTTCCCACAGAGAGACAACACAACAGAGTATATTTTACTATGTGCTTCACAGACTGCTCACAAGAGAGCAGCAGCTGCTGGATCATGGCTAAAAGAAATGTACACAAACGTGCACAGTGAGTGTGGATGCACCTGACATTTCTTGTCAGTGAAATATTAGTGAGCAAACTTTATGTACACAATTATGACCACCAGGTCTGAAAGGCCTAAAATGTTGCATCCACTTTACCTTGTTTGGTGTCATTCAAATTACCAAAAGGTCCCATAGATAGCTGTGTAGGTTTTTCCTTAACTTCATACAGTAAGGAATGTCATATCGCTGAGACTCTAACCGACATTAGTGACTGTCGTGTCACTGAAGGAGCCGTTATCATGCTTGGATTTCGAACACATTGAAAAGTTTTTTTGTGAAACTTTCTCTTTACAAGAAAGAATCCAGAATAACAGACACACTTCTTAGAAATTTCTGTAGTCGTCCTTATTATTTGTGTGCTTAAAATCTTAAAACTGCCAAAAAATATCGATATACTCGTTTCTAATGTTGCGGAATAAAACTATTCCGGTACCGGGAATCGAACCCGAGCCTCCTGTTCGTTGTTGATCAATTAACTCATTTTTTTTTATTACAGAGGGCTACAAACCCTCTGACCAACACGCTGAGCTACCGTGCCGGCAAAATGATTTTATTTTATTTTCGGAGTCTCTACGAAAGTCATAAGAGGGATGATGAAGAATTCTCTTATATTTCGCTCTGAAAATCAGCTCTGGGAATTTTAAAGCTAGGCTTTCAAGAGCTCCTATGCGTCTATCTCAGAGTGTCTCCCACCGGACACTTTTCGGGTTTTCTGTTCGACTCGTCCTCTAGGCAAACTAGTACCGCTAAGTGACATCCGTGCTCCCTCTCTTTATGTAGGCAAGCACATGAAACCATCAGTTAGTACCACATGATAGGGATACCGTGTATTTTGGCACTGTTCCTATAGGCTGTATTCTGTATGCTTTCTCTTCTACGAGCTGTCTCGCTGGTAGACAAATTAGTCCGCACATCAAACGTGTCTGGAATAGCATTCACTAATGGCTATTAAAAATAGCGCCAGTTAAAAATTGCTTATTTGAGTCGTTGTAACGGTCCATCAACACGTCAGTTTGTTTTCGACACTGAATCAACCTTTCGAGACTTTCCAGTAAGCCGCAGTGAACGTGTATGTGTCACCAGCAACCCTTTGAAAGGCTTACGCGACGCAACCAAGTACACGGAAAATAAGTAAGCCAAACAGTTGCACATGATACGAAATACACACACAAGGCTGGTTTTAAAATTTTTTCCAGAAAATTTCTAAATTCGTTCAGTAGCCCACAAGCCTCGCACCACTGCAGTGAACACCACCGCGCCCAGTGAAATCTCACACCGTAGATGCAATTCGAATGGAAAGGGCACTAAAACGGAATGAATACATTTAAACTGACGCACTGTCACCTTTTATTTACATCACAAGTTGTGGTCGGCATGCTTTGCAATGAAATGAAAGACAATGTTTTTTGAGGATGAAATTGAATGTGAAAAAGTTTATTCAAATGCTTCAATATGTATAGTATTTTTGTTCTTTCTGTCGTGTGCAAAAAAGTGTAAAATTTTCCCCTGTTCCACACGTGAGTATGCAACATATAACTGACCATTCGAAAGGCATGGGTTTTGCATATTTAATCTACACAGTCGAAGCGACTGCCATTGTACGATATTGATTGTCATTGAGAACGCAAGGCGAATGGGGAACTACAGCCTTTTCAAATCAAATGGCATGTCAGTGACAATGGTAGGAATACGTGGAGTCAGCACATCTCCTTTTTACTCGCCATTCAGAATTGTCACGTTCTGACCACAGCTTCGCTCGCGCATGTTTTCAAACACTTTTGGAGTTCACCCCCTCTCGTCCCCACCCCAGCGCTTTGGGTATAACGGGTATCTCATTCCCACAGCATGTGTGTGCAAATAATGAATCATATGAAGGGCTTATATCAATAGTGGCACAAGTCCATTTTTGTTCACTTTGAGATACAGAGTCCTTAAAGTTAAACGAGAGCAGTTAAAATACCAGAAATATTAAAGCATATGGCTTCTTGCTAGAGATGAACCTTTATTTCTGTTTGTTTGGATCATTAATGGTTCAAATGGCTCTGAGCACTATGGGACTTCACTTCTGATGTCATCAGTCCCACTATGGGACTTCACTTCTGATGTCATCAGTCCCCTAACTAACCTAAGGACATCACACACATCCATGCCCGTAGCAGGATTCGAACCTGCGACCGTAGCGGTCGCGCGGTTTCTGACTCTAGCGCCTAGAGCCGCGCGGCCACTCCGGCCGGCGGAACATTAATGTCAGAAGTATTATTGGCATAAAAGTGGAGGTAATGGACTTGTAGCACTTTTAAAATAAGCCCTTCATACATGTACCAAATTTGGTTGAAAATGCTCGAGGGTTTCGTGAGCTATGCTTTTATCTAAGGGCTTTTCATCTCCGGCCTTTCTGATAGGGATGATGGGTGAAATGGTAGAGCGCCAGGAGCTGCGAGTGGAAAGTTGCTGAGAAAAAAAAAGACTTTAACAGTATTTATTTGCCTCAGCGGCATTTAAACGTTGACAAATTACAGTATAAGAGCCAACATAAAGCATTTAATAGATGCCATAATGAAAAAGATAGTTCAAATTATTAAATACTCAAGAAATTTTTTTGGGTCGGGTACACAAAAGTTTTTTAAAAACTGTGGTGTCACCGCCAGACACCACACTTGCTAGGTTGTTGTTGTTGTGGTCTTCAGTCCTGAGACTGGTTTGATGCAGCTCTCCATGCTATTCTATCCTGTGCAAGCTTCTTCATCTCCCAGTACCTACTGCAACCTACATCCTTCTGAATCTGCTTAGTGTATTCATCTCTTGGTCTCCCCCTACGATTTTTACCCTCCACGCTGCCCTCCAATACTAAATTGGTGATCCCTTGATGCCTCAGAACATGTCCTACCAACCGATCCTCTTCTCCCCAATCCTATTCAGTACCTCCTCATTAGTTATGTGATCTACCCATCTAATCTTCAGCATTCTTCTGTAGCACCACATTTCGAAAGCTTCTATTCTCTTCTTGTCCAAACTATTTACCGTCCATGTTTCACTTCCATACATGGCTACACTCCATACAAATACTTTCAGAAATGACTTCCTGACACTTAAATCTGTACTCCATGTTAACAAATTTCTCTTCTTCAGAAACGCTTTCCTTGCCATTGCCAGTCTACATTTTATATCCTCTCTACTTCGACCATCATCAGTTATTTTGCTCCCCAAATAGCAAAACTCCTTCACTACTTTAAGTGTCTCATTTCCTAATCTAATACCCTCAACATCACCCGACTTAATTCGGCTACATTCCATTATCCTCGTTTTGCTTTTGTTGACGTTCATCTTATATCCTCCCTTCAAGACACCATCCATTCCGTTCAACTGCTCTTCCAAGTCCTTTGCTGTCTCTGACAGAATTACAATGTCATCGGCGAACCTCAAAGTTTTTATTTCTTCTCCATGGATTTTAATACCTACTCCGAATTTTTCTTTTGTTTCCTTTACTGCTTGCTCAATATACAGATTAATAACATCGGGGAGAGGTTACAACCCTGTCTTACTCCCTTCCCAACCACTGCTTCCCTTTCATGTCCCTCGACTCTTATAGCTGCCATCTGGTTTCTGTACAAATTGTAAATAGCCTTTCGCTCCCTGTATTTTACCCCTGCCACCTTTAGAATTTGAAAGAGAGTATTCCAGTCAACATTGTCAAAAGCTTTCTCTAAGTCCACAAATGCTAGAAACGTAGGTTTGCCTTTCCTTAATCTTTCTTCTAAGATAAGTCGTAAGGTCAGTATTGCCTCACGTGTTCCAGTATTTCTACGGAATCCAAACTGATCTTCCCCGAGGTCGGCTTCTACTAGTTTTTCCATTCGTCTCTAAAGAATTCGTGTTAGTATTTTGCAGCTGTGGCTTATTAAACTGATCGTTCGGTAATTCTCACATCTGTCAACACCTGCTTTCTTTGGGATTGGAATTATTATATTCTTCTTGAAGTCTGAGGGTATTTCGCCTGTCTAATACATCTTGCTCACCAGATGGTAGAGTTTTGTCAGCACTGGCTCTCCCAAGGCCGTCAGTAGTTCCAATGGAATGTTGTCTACTCCGGGGGCCTTGTTTCGACTCAGGTCTTTCAGTGCTCTGTCAAACTCTTCACGCAGTATCGTATCTCCCATTTCATCTTCATCTACATCCTCTTCCATTTCCATAATATTGTCCTCAAGTACATCGCCCTTGTATAGACCCTCTATATACTCCTTCCACCTTTCTGCTTTCCCTTCTTTGCTTAGAACTGGGTTTCCATTTGAACTCTTGATGTTCATACAAGTGGTTCTCTTCTCTCCGAAGGTCTCTTTAATTTTCCTATAGGCAGTATCTATCTTACCCCTAGTGAGATAAGCTTCTACATCCTTACATTTGTCCTCTAGCCATCCCTGCTTAGCCATTTTGAACTTCATGTCGATCTCATTTTTGAGACATTTGTATTCCTTTTTGCCTGCGTCATTTACTGCATTTTTATATTTTCTCCTTTCATAATTAAATTCAATATTTCTTCTGTTACCCAAGGATTTCTGCTAGCCCTCGTCTTTTTACCTACTTGATCCTCTGCTGCCTTCACTACTTCATCCCTCAAAGCTACCCATTCTTCTTCTACTGTATTTCTTTCCCCCATTCCTGTCAGTTGTTCCCTTATGCTGTCCCTGAAACTCTGTACAACCTCTGGTTCTGTCAGTTTATCCAGGTCCCACCTCGTTAAATTCCCACCTTTTTGCAGTTTCTTCAGTTTTAATCTACAGGTCACAACCAATAGATTGTGGTCAGAGTCTACATCTGCCCCTGGAAATGTCTTACAATTTAAAACCTGGTTCCTAAATCTCTGTCTTACCATTATATAATCTATCTGATACCTTTTAGTATCTCCGGGGTTCTTCCATGTATACAACCTTCTATCATGACTCTTAAATCAAGTGTTAGCTATGATTAAGTTGTGCTCTGTGCAAAATTCTACAAGGCGGCTTCCTCTTTCATTTCTTCCCCCCAATCCATATTCACCTACTACGTTTCCTTCTCTCCCTTTTCCTACACTCTAATTCCAGTCACCCATGACTATTAAATTTTCGTCTCCCTTCACTATCTGAATAATTTCTTTTATTTCCTCATACATTTCTTCAATTTCTTCGTCATCTGCAGAGCTACTTGGCATATAAACTTGTACTACTGTAGTAGGTGTGGGCTTCGTATCTATCTTGGCCACAATAATGCGTTCACTAAGCTGTTTGTAGTAGCTCACCCGCGTTCCTATTTTCCTATTCATTATTAAACCTACTCCTGCATTACCGCTATTTGACTTTGTGTTTATAACCCTGTAGTCACCTGACCAGAAGTCTTGTTCCTCCTGCCACCGAACTTCACTAATTCCCACTATATCTAACTTTAACCTATCCATTTCCCTTTTCAAATTTTCTAACCTACCTGCCCGATTAAGGGACCTGACATTCCACGCTCCGATCCGTAGAACACCAGTTTTCTTTCTCCTGATAACGACGTCCTCTTGAGTAGTCCCCGCCCGGAGATCCGAATGGGGGACTATTTTACCTCCGGAATATTTTACCCAAGAGGACGCCATCATCATTTAATCATACAGTAAAGCTGCATGCCCTCGGGAAAAATTACGGCCGTAGTTTCCCCTTGCTTTCAGCCGTTCGCAGTACCAGCACAGCAAGGCCGTTTTGGTTATTGTTACAAGGCCAGATCAGTCAATCATCCAGACTGTTGCCCCTGCAACTACTGAAAAGGCTGCTGCCCCTCTTCAGGAACCACATGTTTGTCTGGCCTCTCAACAGATACCCCTCCGTTGTGGTTGCACCTACGGTACGGCTATCTGTATCGCTGAGGCACGCAAGCCTCCCCACCAACAGCAAGGTCCATGGTTCATGGGGAAGACTTGCTAGGTGGTAGCCTTTAAATCGGCCGCGGTCCGGTAGTATACGTCGGACCCGCGTGCCGCCACTATCAGTGATTGCAGACCGAGCGCTGCCACATGGCAGGTCTAGAGAGACGTCCTAGCACTCGCCCCAGTTGTACAGCAGACTTTGCTAGAATGATATACTAACAAATACGCTCTCATTTGCCGAGACGATAGTTAGCATAGCCTTCAGCTACGTCATTTGCTACGACCTAGCAAGGCGCCATTACCAGTTTATATTGAGATTGTAATTATGTATCATCAAGAGCGATGTTCTCCAATTATGGATTAAAGTTAAGTATTCAAGCAACTCCGTACTTTATTTAGTAGAATCAGCTCCTTTAACTGTTCCAGACCTCACGCCAGTCTGCGTGAACTTAAACGCGTGCATTTCGGCCTCCTCTAGCAACACGGTGTTGGCTCTTCTGCCAACACATCAAAAACAGTAAATAAGAGAGTCATCTTTAGCAGTGTTTTAAACATTGAAATAACTGACAATATTAATCAAAATTCAGAGATCTGAAATAAAAATACATTTTATTGGTATTAGGAGTGACGAGCTTAAGCTTACCTCAGCCGTCACTCAGCCCCTTCATTCAGCTCATTAGGTAATCCAAAACAAACACAGGGTAAAATTTAACCACATAGCCCCAGACTGACAGGAGTGAATATAAGGCCCTTTCGCGCTTTAGCTGTGGCTTAGTAACAAAAAAGGTAATTTGCCACATGAGTTTTTAAGAAAGAACAAACTAAAAATTTAACCTTTTTCAAGATGTAACAAGTGTACTGTTAAAAGAAGCACACAATTTTAAAATTTGTTTATTGTTAGTTAACAAACACAAAAATAAGATTTCCATAAAGTTACCAACATTAAAATGTAAAAATTCTGCTTTCAGTTTGCAAGTAAGCTTAGAATAATTCTGGCTTGTAATGGTAACCTGGGATTCTGATCCACATTTGGGACTAAGATGAAATAACTTTCATTATTCAAAACTAGACAGCGAAAACTCAAATGTCCCTAGCAAAGCCTCGCTCATCTAATGACGTTTAACAGAGGCGCTCACTGTTTTCCTTCTACTCTAGTTCTTGGCAGTGTAGCAAATACTGGCAGCTCAGAATCCACAATCCAGAAATCGATTGTAAATGACGCGTGGCTCCCTGGTGGTGTCTTACTGTCGCAGTAATTTTTCCCAGAGGTGTTTGTACCAACTGTGGTAGAAATCGCTTCAAGTGTTACTGAGGTATGCCGATATGTCACGGTCTTTTCACACCCAAAGCCCCCCCCCCCCCACTTCTTGGTGTTACCGAATATTTGTATGACTCACTTCCTATCACCGGCACATTAGTTTTATACAAATAATACGTAAGGCAAAGTTGGTTCATACACATGATAAGTAACGTATATACAAAATTTGGTTCAAATTGCTCCAGACGTTCTTCGTTATGCTGCTGTGTCTCCTCATTTTCACCCCTCCGCCCCTTCCCCCAATCACTCCCCCCGTCCCACTCTTGTGTGAGAGACAGATGATACTTACCCCTCAGAAATCTGTTCGGGCGTTCACATAACAACTCACCAACGTTCCACACAATCCGACGGATGGTAGGAACGCATAGGAGACGAGCAAACATTCATTTTTATTTATTAGGTTACTTGTTAAACGTTATTAAACGTATAAAACATTTCATATTTGGCATTTCATGCAGTTTTCCCGAATTACGTCACTTTCAAAGTGCCTATTGATAAGCATTTTTCCGCCCATGGAGGTGGTGGTTAATGCTCAACTTCCCTTTGGCAGAAACGACATTAGGCGCTGGCACAGGCTCGTATTGGGCTTGCTTGGGGGAGAGAACAAAACTAATTATTTAAAGTCAACATTCCGACATTTACTTTCAACGATTTAGCGGTACCATATTAGTCAGTCTGTACTGTGAGCAAGGAGAAATATGGAAAGGGAATTGAGTTAAGAGAGAAGAATAGCAACTCCGAGGAATGCCATGAACTTGTAATTCTATCAGACACGGCAAAGCATGTGTAAGAGCAGTCAAATGGAATGGACAGTAATTTCAAATAGAATAACCAGCATCAAAAAAGAGAAGACAATGAAATGCAATGTAGTCGAACTGACTCAGATGATACTGAGGTAGTTAGATTAGTTAATGAGACGTTGTACGTAGCAGATGTGTTGTAACATACCTGGTGACGGACAAAGAAAAAAGGATATAAAATGGAGATCGTCATTAAAGAAAAGCATTTCTAAAAAAGGGGAATTTAGTACAGATGTCAGCAAGTTGTTTCTGTATGGGGTGTAGCCTTGTACCGAAGTGAGATGTGGAGAGCAAACAGTTGAGAGATTACGTGAATAGAAGCTTTTAAAATCTGATGCTACAAAATAATACTGAAGGATAGATAGGTACATTGAATAACAAATGAAGAGGTGCTGAATCGAATTAGAGAAAAATAAATTTGTAACTCCACTTGACTAAAAGAGGTGCTCGATAGGAGACACCCTGTTGCATCAAGGAACGTCGATTTGGTAATGGAGGAAAGTGTCAAGGGAAAAAGTTGTGTAGACAGCCCTAGGCATGAATGCAGCAAGCAGGTTCCAAATGGATGTAGATTGTAGTGGTTATACAGGGATGAAGATGCCTGCACGGGATAGTCTGTCGTGAAGAGCTGCATCAATCTAGTATGATAACTGAAGATCACAACAAGAACAGTTCTTCAGTTTTGACGTCCGGCCAGGGAACTGAACCGAGAACCTCTTGAATGTGCGAACCATTCAATGGAACGTCATCGATATGGGCTTTCGGAACCGAAGGCCCTCTCGTGTACCCTTGATGGCTGCATGACACAAAGCTTTACGCCCCACGTGGACCCGTCAGCACCGACATTGGATTGTTGATCACTGGAAACATGTTGTCCGGACGGACGAGTCTCGTTTCAAATTGTGTCGAGCGGATGGACGTGTACGCGTATGGAGACAACCTCATGAATCCGTGGACCCTGCATGTTAGCAGGGGACTGTTCAAGCTGGTGGAGGCTCTGTAATGGTGTGGGCGTGTTCAGTTGGAGTGATATGGGGCGTCTGATAGGTCTAGATACGATTTTGACAGGTGACATGTACGTAAGCATCCTGTCTCATGACCTGCATCCATTCATGTCCATTGTGCATGCAGACGGACGTGGGGAATTCCAACAGGACTGTGCAACACTCCACAAGTCCAGAATTTCTACAGAGTCGCTCCAGACACACTCTTCTGAGTTCAAACACTTTCGCTGGCCACTTGACTCCCCAGACATCATTGAGCGTATCTGGGATGCCTTGCGATGTGCTGTTCAGAAGAGATTTCTACTCCCTCGTGCTCTTACGGATTTATGGACAGTCTCGCATGCTTCATGGTGTCAGTTCCCTCCAGCACTACTTCACGCCAAGTCGTGTTGCGGCACTTTGTGGTCCTGGGACCCTACACGATATTAGTCAGGTGTATCAGTTCTTTTTTTTTTTTTTTGGCTCTTCGGTGCATTACCAGCGGACTGAAGAACAGTGTCAGATCTTTTCTTTTTAAGGGGACTACACCGTGATTCAGGTCGAAAAAAAATCGATTTTCAGTTTTCAATATATTTCGATAGATTAAGGTTTTATTGAAGTACTCTGAAAAGGATTTTGCTGAAAAAAAATTTTTTTGTTGCACTTAAAGAGCATTTTCCTACCACGTATGTTTATGTGCCACGCTCAATTTTCTGTCACCCTCTTTTCTGCATATATTTAGATCTTTATATCCCCTACATTGCACGCTAGGGATTTTTTTTTACTCCCGAGTGTGTTGGCTATCCTTGGAATGCAACGGTCGGTATTCTTTTGTTTCTGCTGTTTGTAAACAACACGCTTTCAAACACTCGGTTAATTTTGTTCAAGTGTGATTGCGAGTGGTTGTTATACTTACGTTTGCACTGCATGTTTACGTGTGTTTTGTTGTGTGTATTGAGGATAACGAAACGTAAATGCAACGTCAAGAAACGACAGTTTAGAGGAAACAAGTTTAGAAAGCTTTCTGTACAAGAGGTTATGTCGCCTGGGAACGATGGTTCTAATTGTAATTCTTCAACAAGTACATCATCAAAGGAGCTGTCACCATTTCAATAGAGTTACAACGAATTTACTGTAAGTGACAAGGGGTGCAGTAACATTATGATAAATTTGAGAATATTATCAGATGTAATTTCTAAATTTGTACAAACTAGACAGTGTGGTGATTCACAGAGTTTGAAAATTTGTGAGAGTTCCAGTGGGAGAAAAGGCCTAGCAATTGCTTTGGATTTAATTTGCACTAAATGCTCAGCTGTGATTTCATTTATGAGTTCTTCAAAACCAAATGCAAGTGGCCCTTATGAAATCAATACTAGATTAGTTTATGCCTTACGATCCATTGGCAAGGGCTGGCTGCAGGGAGAAAATTTTGTTCAGTGATGAACTTACATCAACCACCGAATAAATTTGAAAAACTGACTGCAGTATTAGAGAAAGCTGTATGTGAGGTCAGTGAGGAAAGCATGAAATTGACAGCTAGGGAAGCAGTGGATGAAAACGAGGGATGTTCGGATATTGCAGTTGCAGTTGATGGAAGTTGGCAGAAAAGAGGACATACATCTCTGAATGGAGTAGTGACTGCCACGAGTGTAGACACCGGTAAAGTGTTAGATGTGGAGGTAATGTCTAAATATTGCAAATGTTGTAAAGTCAATGAACATAAATAACACAACTGTGTGGCTAAGTTTAGAGGAAGAAGTAGTGGTATGGAAGTTCATGGAGTACAACAAATGTTTCATCGCTCCGTAGAAACAAGAGGCGTGCGGTACACCAAATATTTGGGCGATGGTGACAGTAAGGCATACAAATGTGGTGAACTCTAAGCCATATGGAGATGCCATTATTAGCAAAATAGAGTGTGTAGGCCATGTTCAGAAACGTTTGGGAACAAGGTTGAGAAAACTAGCTGTTGATATGAGATGAAAAAAAATTGGAAGATGGAAAACTGTTGACCGGACATGATCGGTTAACTAAAACTGAAATAGAAAACTTGCAGGTATACTATGGGCAGGCAATTAGGAGAAATAAAGAAAATCTGGAGGCAATGAAGACAGATGTTTCGGCCGTATTCTTCCATAAGTCCTCTACTGATGATAAGCCATGTCACGGATTGCCTCCATCAGGAGAAAATTCGTGTTGCAAATACAATAGGGCTCAGGCAACTGGAGAATCTTATTCTCACCAGCATTCTCTTCCTGTTGCTGTTATTACAGCAATTAAACTTATTTTCAGAGATGGCTCATCCTGACCTTCTAAGGAAATGTCTGCATGGGCAGACACACAACCCAAATGAATGTTTCAACGGCATAATTTGGGACCACCTTCCTAAAAATGTATTTCTAGGCATGCATGCAATGAAACTAGGAATTCATGATGCTGTTATTACATTCAGTTGTGGTAATATTGGAAAGTGTTGGGTACTGAAAGCACTGGGAATTAATCCTGGTGAAAATATGATCACTGGGCTGCAACATTGCGATAAGATGAGGGTAGTCAACGCAGATAGGTCTGCATCTGATATGGCCAAGAAAGCAAGACAAACATCCAGGAAGGTGAAAAAGAACCTGGAAGATCTAATAGAGGCCAAAGAAGGGCCATCATATGCAGCAGGACAGTTTTAATTAACTTGAAGTAACAAATTTCAAAAGTTTTTTCTTTAAATTCAGTTTCCCACAAACTAAAATTTTCAGTACATATGCCCCATTATATCAGAAACTACCATATATAAATGAATGAAATTTTCAGAGACTCTGCATAACATAAAAAGCCACCGCTGGTACTACATTCATTAATATTCCCTCATTAGGAAGTTCACAAAGAAATATTTGCTGCAGAAAAAGCTTAATATTTTTTGTTAATAAATGTAAAAAAGTATTTCTTAAAAACTATAATATGGATAAAGTAGATTTTAGTGCACTTGACTCTATTACCATCATATAACATACAGTAAAAATATTAATGCCCTGAATGAAATAGTTTTTTCAGAAATGGGTCAAATACTTGGCTAAATTAACATGGGTTAGGTTATGGTCCTCTTAACAAGCACTATCATCCTGAGAATTGCCTGGGCGAACTGTTTTCTGCAGCCGGTCAGCTCGCAACTATCCGAAGACCTGTTAGTGGAAATAAATATGGTGTGTAGTATGCTGTTCTTCCTCAAGAGCCACAACCAGAGATGATACTTTTGTTGGATTCTGGACTCTGCAACAATGGCGCTGGTCTGTCTCATTTCAAATATGTTCAGTAGGTTCAGCTCGGCGGCCGTGGTGGCCGATGCTTCTGTACAGGCGTCAAAAAATGGTTCAAATGGCTCTGATTACTATGGGACTTCTGAGGTCATCAGTTCCCTAGAACTGGAAACTACTTAAACCTAACTAACCTAAGGACATCACACACATCCATGCCCGAGGCAGGATTGGAACCTGCGACCGTAGCGGTCACGCGGTTCCAGGCTGAAGCGCCTAGAACCTCACGGCCACTCCGCCCGGCATACAGGCGTCACTTGACTTATTTTTCAACTGTGCGCTCGGTTCATTCAGCTGCTGCCTAAACAGCTAGCTCAGCACAACAACGGAGTTTTGTTGAGATAGTAGGATCTCGGAGGTCGGCCACCGGGTCTTGAAGAAAATAATATGCTGTTTAACAGATCGCTTCTTGTTCTTTCCGAGTTCTGCCAACTGATGACTGGAGTGAAAGTTCTTAACGTAGATTGCTTCAAAATATTAGACGGAATAATAAGTGAAACGTAAAACAGGTCTCACATATAACAACACACCATTTCCTCTCACTTTAATTTCCTGCCATAGAATTTTAAATAAGAGTTCTATAACTTATTTTGAAAAGAATGCAGATGATTTTGGTGCCACATATAACAGAAATAGCGATCACCTGAGCTAGTTAATTAAGTAGCTGCTTTCAAATTACGGTAGAAAGACCCGATAAGGCACATTGACACAGATTTCCATTAGGATGTTTTGAACTGTTTTTCGAAGTACAAGTTACGAGATACTTATTCATACTTCGAAACAGCTTCGTGGAAATTTATGACAATATCAAAAAATGGTTCAAATGGCTCTGAGCACTATGGGACTCAACTGCTGTGGTCATTGGTCCCCTAGAACTTAGAACTAGTTAAACCTAGCTAACCTAAGGACATCACACACATCCATGCCCGAGGCAGGATTCGAACCTGCGACAGGAGCGGTCTCGCGGTTCCAGACTGCAGCGCCAGAACCGCGCGGCCACTTCGGCCGGCTATGACAATATCAACGCAGTTTCAGAAAAATAAAGATGATAAAAACTACTTCCGTTCGGGTGTAGGCGAAACGCACTGTCAAATTGTGTGCACTGTTAACAGTTTAACAGGAGCAAATAAAATCCATTTTTTATTATACATCCTGATAGAATCAATATCCAGTAACTGCCACAAACATTAGGACAAATATTTTGTTTTATTCACAATAATTATACACAGTTTGCACAATTTGTAATTTATATCCTACAGTGATATATGTTATTTATTTTGTGCTGTATTTTTCTTTTATATAGCTCATTTTAGTACGATATTTCTTCGTTTTTATCAAAACTAGCCTAAGAATTTAAAATATGCTATATCTGTGTAAAGATATGCAGAAAGGTAGATATTTGGACGGGGGATGGGGGAGGGGGGAGGGGACGCAGCTTCGGCAGTTCCATTGATATGGCTACAGGCGCAGGCTGGCTGGCCCTAAAGATTATGCAGACGAGTGTACAGGTGGACAAGAAAAGGACAGAGACAGAAGGATTCGCTGGGATGCAAGGAAAATGGGTTATGCATGAGCTGGACCGTCCAGTAGTCCCGAGGTCGTCATAAGCCAAGCGATGCCGAGGGTCGAGGTGGAGAAAGGGAAACAGCTTGTCAAGTCACTGTCACTGCCGTATTCGGATCTGTGGGTGTGATTGGAATACGGGCCATCTGACGCTGTCCCTCGGTGCTGGATATGTGGGGCTGGCAAAGGAAGACGGGGTCATCACTGTGAAAGGATACGCTGATGGGAAGGGCGAGTTGGGGTAGCGGGGGGGGGGGGGGGGGGGTGTAGCCAGCGTGCCTGCACTGTGCAGTGGGAACACGGCCTCATTACCTCTGGTCCTTTAACTCGTGCTACGCCAAAATCGTGTCTTCCTCCAACTGTTTATGAGGAGCTTCTCGACTACTGTACCCCTTCTCTTGAACTAACTGCGTACAGTCAGTTTACTAGCTGGATTGCTCGTAGCACTTCGGAACTCAGACGCTGTTGTGCGGTTTTTTACATTCTCCCTCCGCATTGCTCAACGGACCTATTCGTCAGTACATGAACTCTGCGTTTTCACTTCACATCACCGACTGTCGACTTGCGCAGCTTTACAAAGTTTGAAATGTCACCGATGAACGATATGTAAACTGGAGATGGAGAGGGGAAGAAAGGAAAGGAATGGGAAAAGGTCACTGCTTTCAGCTGCATTGGGACATTATAGGGAATCTGCAGCGATGAGTGAAAATGTGTACCTGACCAGGATTCGAACCTGGGATCTCCTGCTGAGGAGGCAGATGAACCACTGCGCCATCGGGGACACAACATTATCACACCTGCACGGACTACCTTATCACGCCTCACGGGTGATTCACACTGCCACCGAGCGCCACCTATAAGCAGCCCCTGTAAATTTCATCCATATTCGATCTGCCGAGATCCCCACAGGAGGTCGGACGTATTTGTGGATCTACACTGACAATGGTGGATTCATTACACAGCCAGGCCCCCCAAATTATATGAATGTGCCGTGTCTATTCGTTCGGACGTGTCCACGCAGAATCCGCAATTGTAATCCATTTTATGGAAACTGAAATTGAGAAAAAAGAACAGACACCATACATTCGTATAATTTGATAGGCATAGCTGGGCAGTGAATCCACGTTCTCCAGTGCAGATGCGCTACTACGTCCGACGTCCTTTGGGAATCTCGGAAGAGGGAATATGGAGGAAATGGACAGGGGCTGAGGATAGGTGGCCCTCGATGGGAGTGTGGATCGGCCATGAGGCGAGCCGCGATAGTCCGCGCAGTTGCAGTCCTGGATGGAGCAGTGGTTACCGCACCTGCCTAGTAAGCAGGAGATCCGGGGTGGAATCCTGGTCAGGTACGCATTTTCACTCGTCGCCGTCGATTCCGCGCAGTACACCAATCGAGTTGACAGCACTGACCCTTTCCCGTTCCTTTCCTTTCTTCCCCTCTCGACCTTCAGTTTATATATAATGTATAACAACTGCGGATTCGGTGTGGTGTCTGTTCTCTCGGACATGTCTGAAAGAGCTGACACCAAATATTCATATAACTTCATATAGTCACTGATGTACTTGTTACTCAGCTAACATCCAAATACCATACTTCTTACGTCGAGAGAAGAGCTCTGACAGCTTTCAGCACAGTTGCCAGTATTCGACACAGATGGGCAGCGAGCCAGCACCGGTCGCCCGGTTTAGCGGCAACACTGGGCCGTTGCTACAGTAACGTAACAGAAGCTCACGATCTGACTGGGCGTCATGGATGCGCGAAACCACCATGGGCCATGTCAACTGTCACAGCTCGTCTTTCGCCATGTGCACTGTAGGCCAGGTTTGAAGACATGGGCTTTCCTTATTGGCCCATTCTGTTATTACTGCTTCTCTACTGACAAAGTAATGCTTCCCGCCCTTTTTATATACAGGATGAAATGCCTCTCTGGACACATGATGGTCAAGTCCCAATATCATACAGGTGTCCGGATAAATTTGATCAGATAACACTATGTGGGCGAGCTTTCGAGAAAACAACTGAAATGTTAACTTTATTGCATATAACATGTAATTTCTAGAATTCCTTGTGAAATTTAGACTGTTTTCACGCTGCTAAATGTTGCCGATAACCATCAGTGATTCGTGGAAACCGAAATCCATAAGTATTGGGCCAACCTGCGTTTTGAGCCACTCCGCATTGTTGCCAGATGTATCTAAGATGGCGGCGATGACGTCATTCCAGATGGCGGCGTGTAGATTTGGAAACAGTGCATGACATCTACAACATGGCGGCAGTAGTAGAGCTACCTATGTGTCACACCACTCTGCATTTTTGCCAAATTTATTCAAGATGGCGTTGCTGACATCATCCAAGATGGCGGTGTGTAGACTTGGCAACAGCATCATCGAAGATGGCGGCTTTTGGCGGGGAAATAGGCCAATTGTGCTACGTCCACTAACCTAACCCCCTGAAAAAATGGTGGGAATTTTCAATTTTGGCAGGAAAATAGGTCAATTGGGCTACGTCCACTAACCTAAGCCCCCAGAAATAAATGGCGCCAAATTCAAATTCCAACACGATAATGCCTGCAAAGCCATACTTTACTTTATTATTATTTATTATCATTTATTATTATTATTTATTATTATTATTGGTCTACCTCCACTAGAAAATTAGCGCCAAATTCAAATTCCAGCACGATAATATCTCAAAAACTGTACTTCTCTTTATTATTATTGATTATTATTCATTATCTTTCATCATTTATTACTATTATTGGTCTACCTCCACTAGAAAATTGCGCCAGATTCAAATTCCGACTCGATAATATCTCAAAAACTGTACATCTATTTTTTATTATGTATTATCATTTATTTTTATTTATTCAAGATGTCCGATTTCCGCGGCGAGAAAGCCATTTGCGTTACATCCATAACAAAAATCTATTACAAGTTCAAATCCCAACACCATGATCGGTAACACGTACAAAATATCCAACATCCTACGAACTTTTGACGTCACTTATCTTTTTTCACTGCTAACCTATCGAAATCGCGTCAAAAAATAAATTGCACTTATAGTAACCTAAGTCACATCCTTTGATTTTGCAGGGGGAAATGGACTGAAGTCTTTATTTAAAGTAGTACAGTCATCACTTGGGCTCCAACACAATCAGTAAACATGTTCAAGATCGCAGCAACACCCAGTGCAGTCGCCACGACGTCCATGCTCCAACTGAATTAGTTCAAATCGTCGCCGCCCCACTGGCCAGCGCGTGGGTCGTAGCCGATGGTGGTCACTTCAGGTGGCTGCTTGCGCGATTTCGATGGGTTAGCAGTGAAAAAAGATAAGTGACGTCGAAAGTTCGTAGGATGTGGGATATTTCGTAAGTATGATCGATTATGAGGTTGGGATTTGAACTTGTGATAGATTTTTGTTATGGATCTAACGTAAATGGCTTTCTCGCCGCGAATATCGGGCATCTGTAATAAATAATAATAAATGATAATAAATAATAAAAATAGAAGTACAGTTTTGATACATTCTCGTGCTGGAATTTGAATTTGGCGCTAATTTTCTAGCGGAGGTAGACCAATAATAATAAATAATAAAAATAATAACAACAATAATAAATGATAATCAATAATAATAAAGAAAAGTATGGTTTTGCAGGCATTATCATGTTGGGTTTTGAATTTGGCACAAATTTTTTCTGAAGGCTTAGGTTAGTGGATGTAGCCCAATTGACCTATTTTCCTGCCAAAATTCAAAATTCCCGCCATTTTTTCTGGGGGTAGGTTAGTGGACATGCACAATTGGCCTATTTTCCCACCAAAAGCCGCCATCTTCAATGACGTCATGCGCTGTTGCCAAGTCTACACACCGCCATCTTGGATGATATCAGCAACGCCATCTTGAATAAATTTGGCAATAATGCAGAGTGGTGTGACACATAGGTTGCTCTACTACTGGCAACCAGGATATCATCCAAGATGGCGGATTTTGATGGGAAGTTTGAAGTTTGGCGGGTCAATTGGGGTACCTCAACTAACCTAACCGCCCCTCCTCTTCCCTAACCCAGAAGAATGTTGGGAAGTTCAAATTCCAACAGGATAATGCATCACACCCTGATTCTCTTTACGAACCTAAGAAAAAGGCGGGAAAATAGTTTAATTGGGCTACCCCCACTAACCTATCTCACCAGACCGCCACCTCATCCTAGGGATTGGTGGGAAATTTGAATTTTGGTGAGAAGATAGTTCGATTGGTCTATCTCTACTAACCGAAAAAAATGGTGGCAATGAAATGGCAGTTGAGCTACCTCTATTAACCTATGTCACCCGACCATCACCTCCCCCTAGGGATTCGTGGGAAAAGGACTCGACCAGTGCTGGACAAAAGTCTTTATTATTTTGCATGCACTATTTTATTGGAACAATTAGAGGCACCACGACTATCCAGTGTGGTAGGCAGGGGGTCCACAGTCCAACTTACCTAGTACACAGTACCACCACCAGAGAGTGCTGTCCTCTGTTCTGTAACGTAACCCAGGATGGTGGGAAAATGGTGGGAAACAGTGTGGTCACCACACGGTCTGGACCTAGTACACAGTACTTTCACCAGTTGGCTGTTTTGGCCGACCAGTTCTAGGTGCTTCAGTCCGGAACCACACTGCTGCTACGGTCACAGGTTCGAATCTTGCCAAGGGCATGGATGTGTGTGCTGTCCTTAGGTTACTTAGGTTTAAGTAGTTCTAAGTCTAGGGGACTGATGACCCCAGATGTTAAGTCCCATAGTGCTCAGAGCCATTTGAACCATTTGAAGTACTGTCACCAGAGGGTGCTGTCGTCCATTCCATGACCTATTTATGGAGCGGAGACACTCCAAGGTGGGCTGCGCTCCCGTGTGTTTGCTGCTGCTGGTGTGAACCCTCCCTCTACCTGCGGTCCGGCGAAGAGCTAATTGCCGAGTGACACTGCAGAAATCTGTTCCAGAATAGCACAAGCTGATTTCTCCCTAGCAATTCTAACAGACCATGCGTGACGTGTAGCTGACGCATTGCCGCGTGTAGCTGCATACCATCGCAAGTGCATCTAGCAACGTTCTCACTGTTATACTGAAGTCACATGGCTATGTAAAATCAGAACCGAGTCGACCTCTAGGAAATTGTATAATGTCCCAAAAATACTTAATGTGCGCTTATGTAGGAGTTTTCGTGATGTCTCAGTATGTATGCACGGAAATTCTTGCCCTAACAGAATCTGTTTACGAAAATAGCGCAGAATAACATCGATTGCAGTCTTCCTACCAGTCCTAATGTGGTACCCCATCCATCACTTGTTACCCTTCCTGCTTTCAACACACACACGTTCCTTCCGATATGTAGACAATTCTATATCCCAGCACAAAAAAATGTCTTATCAATGAATCGAGTATTATTATTGGCTCTTATCAAATTTACCTGCCGAGAATTTCACTGGAAAAAAAAAAACAATTTTATACACATCTCCTTATTGCACCATCCGTCAAATTCTGCGAAGTGCCCCTACATATCGTCAGATATGGAAAGGCTCTTACTCAATTACACTGCTGTCCCACCGAGGACACGAGGTTGAATATTAGAACGTGAAACCAACCTGCAACGCATCAATATATCACTGCATACCCTACATATCGTCAAATATGGAAAGGCTCATACTCAATTACACTGCTCTCACACCAAGGACAGGAGCTTGGATATTAGAGCGCGAAACTGATCTCCAATCGAGCATTATATCACTGCCTACCGTCTCAATGTAGTATACATACAAATCGTATCCTGCGCCATGCAAAATCAGCCATTTTAAATCACTCGTACATGTACCGTGAAGACAGACCCTTTGCAGCAGTAGATATTTACTGCAAGGTCGGGTGGGCATCCACCCTCAACGTGTGGCCAGAGCACCCTCAGCGGATCGAAGTCACTCTCAGAACTGTTCTATAAATTTGGGCTCTCTTCCCCTCAGCACAAACGCATTACTGTTTCTGGTCCACACATAATTGCTTCCTTGCTTTTCTACACCCATCTCCGGACGCTGGGATTACAAGAGCAGATGTATTTTTACATGGTTTGCGATAATATTATACCATTTTCACGGTACCACTCGATATCAAGCACATGGCAGCATCCTACCAATCGCTTCCACAACATAATTCCCAGATATAGACTGGAAATTATTTCTCTACAAATCCCAAATTTTAGTGAGGTGGAGCGTGCTCTAGACCACTGGGTAACTAGAAACTTATCCCGTGTGTGAGGATCCTTATGTGAAAAAAACTCAACAAAAGAAGAATAGAGGAAATTGGTATCTGCACTTGATAATACCGATGTCGGTGTTGTAACAGATTCCAAATAATCCCTATAATTTAGAAAAAGTCAAGTAACGTGTTTCCCATATCTAGAGAACCAACAAACGTGTCTTTCACCTGCTAGATGCACACACCACAATCCATGTTCCATCAACTAAATAAAGACACGAAATGTGCAGAAGCAATAAACCGAACAATTTACATCGGCGGGAGTAATGGTCCAGCGCAAAAACACTTCAATTTTCAATCTTCTCAGTTTTCCACACGATCATGAAAGCTATCGAACACATACTAACTATTAGTTCACTATTCAATCGTTTAGAGGATAACACAGTTAAGTCATCTACATTCGCACGGCTCCTACCATTAATGGGAAACGTAAATCATTCTCGCACAGGCCACTTACACTGCACGCATAGACAGAATCATCATCCTAAGAAACCACTCTCATATATATTTTGTGCATGTACTTGCAACTAAACATTAGGATTGTGGTTTAGGCCGGCCGGGGTGGCCGAGTGGTTCTAGGTGCTACAGTCTGGATCTGCGTGACCGCTATGGTCGCAGGTTCGAATCCTGCCTCGGGCATGGATGTGTGTGCTGTCCTTAGGTTAGTTAAGTTTAAGTAGTTCTAAGTTCTAGGGGACTGATGACCTCAGCAGTTAAGTCCCATAGTGCTCAGAGCCATTTGAACCATTTTTTTTATTGCGGTTTCAATTGAACGACATTCGACAATGAGCGAAGTATCGGAAATACACCCTGGTGATGGCAGCGGCTCTGGAAGTAGAAATATCTGTGCCGCGCAGATTAGCCGAGCGGTCTAAGGCGTTGCAGTCATGGACTGTGCGGCTGGTTCCGGCGGCGGTTCGAGTCCTCCCTCAGGCATGGGTGTGCGTATTTGTCCTTAGGATAATTTGGGTTAAGTAGTGTGTAAGCTTAGGGACTGATGACCTTAGCAGTTAAGTCCCATAAGATTTCACACACACATAGAAATATCTGTACCATTCTTATGATTTGACATACTCTTCCCTCCACTATCACAGTATTCCACAGTCATCTCCTTTGCACATGTCGGAAAACACACACATACTTAATAAGCCTGATGCTGAAGGTGAACCTATCATGCATCCCCTTCTACTACTAAGTATAATGCTTGGCTAATAAATGATTCCACACGATACAAAATAATACTGAGAGAAAATCAGCAATGGGTGGACATGTTTCATAAGTTTTTCTTACGGTTGTTACCACTGTGTCTTAGAAAGAGAGGTGTAATCGGCCAGATGTTAAAAATCCCGATCGCCACAACTACTGTATGTTAGTGTCACAAGGGGTCTTGGTTCTAAAGCTGCACGTAAGTATCCATGTTGAAAGCTATACTGGCTTTATGAATCGAGGTATGGCATTACCCCCGAATGAATTGGTTTTTTCGGACAAATACCGAGATGATGATCGCAGGAGAGTGTATTATCAGACCAGCAGTTTGCTTTCACGTAACCCACGATGCAACCTCGTCATAAAATCGGACAATTTTGAAAGTGTTTCAGCTAAGGAACGTGGTATGAAACCGCTATCTGAAACTCCCTCACGGCGCTAGATATTTCCAGTATGTGTAACGTATTCTGTCTCGATACCATGTCAGAGGTTCTGCGATATATCCATTGAGTTATAGGTCATGACTGATAGAGAAGGATCACAAACAGTAGTAGATGGTGTGCTGACTGAGGTCGTAAGATGTGTACACAAGTGAATTATGTTTCTGTCACTCTCACACCTCAAAATGAGTCACCTTTCTCGAACCTATCTGCTACAGTAAAATTCCAATGTGGTTTTATTCAGTCCTTATGCATCCTGCAACTGCTCCCATTTCTGCAGCTTTGCACATGTGATCGTTCCAATTTATGGCGGAACTGAGCAGAAGTCGGAGAAAGCCATATCCAGCACCTTCCGCAACCTGTGTAGAAGCAGAACGACCTGACTTAGTGCAACAGGACAGTGTTTCGACCATTCATGGAAATGCGCGCATTGTAGTACGTCTCCAAACTAGATACAGTCCTGAACAGATCCACGTCCATTCCTATCTATCACCCTTATTCTGTACCATCCAACACAAAAATTACGCACTATAAAAGCTCGACTAACTTCGTCCAATATAGAACTCACCTAGGCGTCGTTGCAGGCACGATGACGAATAGCTGCGATGTGGATCCGGCGCAGAGATGCTTCCCAGAATAGCATTCCTAACGGGACACCCCATCCCTCATCGAATTTACCTATCAAACTGGAGTTGCTGCCGATGCGGGACGATCCTATTAAATATACAGCTTTTGATCGATTTCAGAGGGCAGTTTAAGGTTACATCACCCGTACTGTAGGAAGAAGACTGTATCCCACAGACTATACTTTAACTCGCAAGAGACGCTCCCTGTGACCCTGTGTCATTGTTTGAAACATCGTTTTCTAAGACGCTTTGTACACTGCCGTACATTTTGTTTTCCTGCCACGACTTCAAGGTCTGTGCCAGGTTCTAAACTGACATTAAGCTGTTCTGATCCACGGCCTCTCACAGAAAACTAGACGTCGCACCTTGTAAATCATGTTTTTACTGAGGCTGCCATGACACGCCACACACACACAAATGTTTTTAAATAAAAGAGAGTTACAACATAAGGAAATTGCGGAAGTTTTTGCACCGTTGTGGATGATTTCCAAACTACAGTTCGAAAGTGATTCACGAGCTCTACATTTAAACTCATCTGTCATAGTCACGGAATAGCTGATGACTGTACCTTCCGTTTTGACTGGTTCATCATATTGCAGTGATGTATGCGATCACTGTTTCGGTGCTATCCACCCCAGAAGGTGCTGTCCATCCACCAAATCTCTTTCTCCAACTCCAACAAGTGATATCAGTCAATCATTATGTGGTAACCACCATCACGTCAGTGCACGGATGGGATGGAAAAGACACCATTGATGTTGATAATAAAAACAATTTTACAGTAATCTCAACACCGACCAATGATGTAACAGCATGTTTCTCAGTTTCAATATCATAGCTAAACCCCTCCTTCTCCACTATGCGAGTATCATTGCGAACGTAAATAGATGACTGTGCAACAAGTCCATTCATTGTTAATTCTCGAACACATACTCCATCAAAGTATATCAGACAGTGCGGTACATATTTCTAACACCTTGAGCATAGTGCTTAATTTACAATCTATCTCTCTGCATATGGGAGTCACAGAGCATTCTCGCCGTCTTAGGGTAAAATTAGAGAGTGAAAGACCCTCCTCACACTGTCATTGACCAACCCGCCCTACAACACCGTTGCCCATTTAATCTGCAACCGACCAGAAGAAGACCACTACATTTCACGTCTCGTGAATGAATGGAGCTTGCCGAGTCCTCACCCATCCAAGAGCACAAGATTTCTCGAGATGCGCCCATGTCGAGGAGGTTAGCACTCCATATCGATGTATAGTAACAGATTTGAAAGTGCCGTGATGTAATAGCAGACGGTTAAGAAGAACAAGAAACGGATGATTTTTATGCGTGATGGAATTCCAAACGGACAGTTAGAAGCATTTTCACTTAAATCAAACAAGCTATCAATTTTAAAGTATTATTCCAGAGTCTAGGATGAGGACCTGGAAGGTATTAGTAAGAGAGAACATAAACACACGCACTCCTAAGGCTACAACGCTCTGCACTTAAAACGGGTTATAATGTTAGATCGCTTGCGTTTCCGATCTACCAGTCTTATGCAATGTAGCGCTGTTAATATTCCAATGTAAGAAATATATTTCAGACGCATGACATACGTCCTTCTTCCCGGTTTCTTTACGATAAACTATGTTATCGAACAGTAAAACGAAAAAACTACTTCCGTAAAACATTTGCTCTGCGTGATATGAGCACAATATAGCTTTCCGGGGACATATAGTGTCCACTGTTCACATCCGATCATGGTTAAGAAATTATACGATGCCTGCCTCAGCCCTATATAAAATGATCGTTAGTAACGGGGGATACCTCGTACAAGGAAACAGATAAACGCATAGCAGGAGCGTCCAATATGTGAAAATTACAAGTCATTCAGCCACTAACTCTATAAACACATCTGGCAGGCAAATGTATACACGGGGATTGCAATACCTCACAAGCACCTATCGCTAACTTAGTTTTGAAGCTGATGTCTTGATTTTACACCCAAGATGCGACAGGGGGATGGAGTACATCGCAAAAATCAAAGTTCGTTACGAGGAAAGTGTTACGTTTTATTAAACATGAGACGAAAGTCCACTGATGACCGACACTGATGACAGACAGTGCTTTAAATCACATACAGAACACGTGGCTGTATACGAGTCGAACGCAGTTTATGTCTCGTGGCTGATGCATCCTGATAGAACAGTGGAAAAATTGACCTGTAGCAACTTCTCTCTCTCTTTAGAATGCATCATCAGGTCTCCCATTAAATCGTACTTCGTTACAGCTCCATCTCAATAGATCACCCAGTCCACTCTCTTTTATCCTTTAACGCAAATGCAAGTAGTTCTATCTTCCAGAAAAGCGTCAAATACAGTAGTCAACTCACGCGTATCACTGGCACCTCAGTAGACATACAGTATAATGCTACCTCGACGGAGACGAAATTGACTGCTTCCCTTCGCTTCCATGCCGATGTTTACTCGGATTCCTCTTGTGCCACATACTTGTCCCCATGTACAAAGTTTTTTGCGCGAACCAGAAGATAACGCAAGTACTTCCTCAAATTCACCGCATTTCGGTGTATATTCGGTCAATTAATACCTATTCCCCGCCATTGTTCGCAATTCTGTCGATTTTTAAATGTCAGTTCTATCCATGCAATCATCACATAACCTCTCGTTCTGTGTTCTAAAACTGCTTGAAAATGTAGCACAGCTGTCAACACCTACCTCAAATGGGTTGTGTAGCACTCAGGCGTAAAATCTTTGCAGAAGATTGTAGCGAACTCTAGCAAGTACACGAGGCATCGCACTGACCTCATCAGATGCTTCAAGCATCTTACGGACAGGAGTTTCAGACATGTACGAAAGAACATACACCACGCTTATATCAATATATACGATTTGACTGCCATTAATTTCATTTCCGTGCGGATGGGCTATCTTTCCTGAACTCTAGCGTGTATCCAGCGTGATGGAGCGACCAAAGAGTTTGATGGACGTAATTTGTGTGCGACAAGTTGGGAATTTGGGTTGGATGGCAAGCTTTCTCGGATAGCCAAAGCCGTTAACTCGACCGCTCGTGTAAAGCGAGAAATCCGGGTTCGAGTGCCGGTGCGGCAGAAATTCTCACTTGTCGCCATTGAATTGATTTCATTGCCCAGTTGCGGCCGATGCCATAATTTATTTCATTCTATCATGTGTTTGTACGATTGCGGGAGCAAGAATAGTATCTATTCTTTCGGACATGTCAAATCCCCACATTAAGATTAACTGCTAGGGTCAAAACTGCTCAAGGGTGTCCGTATTTTACAATTAATTCTGATTCCCTTAAATTCACGTACAGTCGGAGTTTTGCAACTTTATTGTCATACATTAGGAAGACAAGTGTGACATAAACTCGGTAGTGAGGGACAATGCTGCTACTAAGTCCGTTGAATGTAAACAGTTTTCGAGCAGTTTTGATGTGTCCTCAAGATTTACAATATTTTATCAAAACTATACGGACACCTATTAGCGGACTTTAATATGGGGTGTGTCCACCCTTTGCTTGTGACTCCTTGAACTCTGTTGGAGACATTTTCAAAAAGGTGTCTGCATGTAAGTGGAGCAATAGGAGCCGATTCTTCCTCTAGTGCCGAAACCAGAGTAAATAGTGGAGGAGGAAGACGTTCTAACTCGTACCAAAGGTGTTCGATTGGGTTCAGTTCGGTGCTCTGGACATGACAGTCAATTTCTGTAATGTTGTGTGTCCACAAATCAGCGCCTCACAAATGCTGCTTTATGATAGGGTGCATTGTCATGCTGATATAAGCAAGCAACATCCCCGAACTGTATGCAGTACAAATTGCTGTAAAATGTAGCCATAATTCTTCCACATACAGCGATTTCTTGATCGCAGTATGGGGACCACACAATAACGACGAAAAACCAGTTCAAACCATAACGCCAGCTGCTTCATACTTTAGTGTTGGCACCAACAGTGATGGCGGATAACGTTGTCCAGGCATTTGCCAAACCCACATCGTTCCATATGATCACCACTAGGTATAGCGTGATTCCTGTCTCAAGATCACTTGTTGCCAGCCGTCTGTTGTCCAGCGGCGCCGCTCTTTACCTCACCTGAAACGTCGGTTGACGTTGAGTGCCGAATTGCGTGAATTACGAGAGACTGTCTGTCCATCGTACGCCATGCATTATAACTCTCGCCTGGCCAGCTGATAGCATTTTGGAACTCAACGAGGGATTTCTTCCGCAAGTTTCGTGCCATTTCTTGGAAGCCCACTCTGGAATGGTCGATGGGCGTTGCACATCGGTACATGAGGCCTTCCTGGTCTTGTGGATGTTCCTTCGCGTTTCCACTTGACAATCACATCACCAAAATTGGCGTTGGGAGCTTTAGAAGAATTGAAATGTCCGTTGTGGATTTGTTGTTCAGCTGCGAGTGAATGACTAGACCACTTGTTCTCTCAGTCTGCTCTTACTGCTTCAATAGTGACAACACAGTGCTCTCCGCCTCCTTTTGTAGTGGCAGGTTTGCCTCTCGTGATATCTGATGGTAACTCCGAATTAGATAGGGATGTCCAGGCACTTTTAATCAGATAGTGTATATAGGACGGTCTGGGTCATTACCTCCAGATTAAACACTTCTCCAGATAATACTGCTTATTTTAGTCACAGTAGGAAACTATAATACTTCTACCTGTGATGTGGAGAATAAATAAGTGCTATTGATGTTTTAGTTTCCGTGAGCATGAACAGCGGTTAATCATATGGCACAAGAAAAAAGAAACTGAAGAATTTCGTTCCCCCGAATATTTCGGTTTGCGCCAAGTTGCTAATTTACTTCATGTCATAACTACAAATCATATGTTTTTCGGGACACCCCCACTTTGGCTAACTAGGAAATTATTTCGCATTTTCGCCGTGGCGTAATTTATTAAAAGACTGGCCAATACGATCTGATGCAGTAGAAAATCTGTAATGCAGCGGTGGCTATCCCTTCTTGTCTTGGCGACATACGATCTGTAGCGACTGTCTCAAATAAGCAACACGTCTTTGTATTTATCTTTCTAAAGCTTTATGCCGAGTTCATTCGAGGTAGTGACTGCACATTACGAAGATACGTATTAATAAGGAATACTTGATAAATTTTCTACGGCTACTTGTGAAGTAAAATTTTTCCGGTACCGGGAATCGAACCCGAGCCTCCTGGGTGAGAGCCAGGTATCCTAGCCACTTTTTTTTTTTTTTATTTTTTTTTTTTTAATTCTCATTTTGTTCACTTTTGTTCGTTGCATCTGCTCTGGGCGGACATCGTAAGACATCCGTTTAAGTTCGTTGTTGATCGATTAGCTCAGTTTTTTTATTACAGAGGGCTGCTAACCCTCTGACCGAACACGCTGAGCTACCGTGCCGGCTAACCACTAGACCATACCGGATACATGAAGTCCTCTAACCGTTTGTCGTTTCAAACTTTCACTACACAACAACAGTCATAATAGGTGTGCCGAGATGGGAAGTTACGAAGAATATGATCACTGTCTTGCAGCATCTCATCTTAGAGGATTTGCCGCCGAACTAATAAGGCCCTTTGGCGGCCCGCCAGCTGCGATAAAGTTACCAGCCCCACTCTCAGGCGGCCGTCCCAGGGTTACAACCGGATGGATCTTTCCTACAGATTTACTGCGGTGATCTGTTGCTCTTCAGTGGGAGCTATATAGCGTCTTTAGTTTCTTCTCATTTGTCGTGTCCTTTTCTTCAGCTATTCTTTCATCGTTTTTCATATCCCATCTCTACGACGTCGTTTTGTTACCTCCAAATCCAACCGTTCCGAAAATTTCTATCTGAAAACTTTTCTCAGTTACGTTTATTTGTTTAATTACTTATTTTAGTTTTGAATACCAACGAACTCCAAATGTTTATTTTTATTTTTATAAAGCCATTGATTTCCTTTTGCATAAATAGTTCCAGCTGTGTGGCTGGGTACGTGATTTCCTGTCAGAAAGGTCGCAGTACATAGTAGTCGACGGAAAGTCATCGAATAAAACAGAAGTCATATCTGGTGTTCCCCAAGGGAGTGTTATAGTCCTTCTGCTGCTTTTGGTGCATCCAGACGATTTAGGAGACAATTTGAGCAGCACTCTTAGATTGTTTTACAGATGATGCTGTCATTTACCGCCTGGTAAAACCATCAGAAGATCAAAAACAATTGCAAAATGTCGTAGATACGATATCTCTGCGATACGAAAATTAGCAGTTGTCTCTGAATAACGAAAAGTCAGAGTTCACTCACATGAGTACTAAACAAAATCTGTTAAATTTCTGGTACACGAGAAGTCAACAAAGGTAAGGGCTGTGAATACAGCTAAATACCAAGCAATTACGATTATGAAGAGCTTGAACTGGAACGATCACATAGATAATGTTGTGGGAGAGGGCACATGCGGCCGCGCGTTGTCCTGGTGGAAAATGGCCTGCAGGAGGGCCGGTGCCTCGGGCTGTAAAACCTCCATTATGTATTGGTACCTATTCAGATTGCCCTCACGCCGCAGAAGGCGAGATCGCCTGTTATAGGCCTTTGTCCGCTCGTCGCTCTACAATACGGTGTGCCCGGCTGCGTTCACCATGGCGGCGTCCGTCGAACGCTTATGCCGGCGTCACTGAAGCGGGACTCGTCCGGGAAGAAATACATTTTGCCTCTCAGCGCGCGTGTATCGGCTTTCACGTGTCCATCGCAGTCTGTGGCGTTAGTGAGTTCTAGTCAATTGTAGCCGACGCAGTGGCATGTGTGCCACCAGTCGGGCTCGCAAAAGACGGTGTCGAACGGGCGACGTAGACATGTCCACAGCCGTCGCCGTGCTTCAACGTCGTGGCAACTCTGTGGACGATGCAGTTCTGTCCGTTTGTGCCGAATGGACAGGACGGTGTGACGATCTCGCGCTATGGTCACGTTGTGTCGTCCAGTTCCCTGTGTCGCTGTCGGTGCTATGTACGCCACTCTTCTCTCTACTGGCCCCACATAAGCCTCATTGTTGCAGCAGTGTGCCCTGTACGAGCCGCAGTGTCACAGAACGGCAGACTCGCTTCCCGAAGAGCAATCATTCTTCCCCGTGCGGACGTACTCACAAGTCGATGGTCAACCCTGTGATGTTGGCGAGGCTTAGTGACCCTTAGTGACAGTTTCTCACTTCGGAAAATGGCTCCGCAATGGCAGAGCGTTGCGTAAAACTGACCTGTCCTTCACACGAAAGAGGGCGCTGTTGAGCCTATGTACATTCCGTGTTGTGTTGTTGTTGTCTTCAGTCCTGAGACTCGTTTGATGCAGCTCTCCATGTTACTCTATCCTGTGCAAGCTTCTTCATCTCCCAGTACTTAACTGCAACCTACATCCTTCTGAATCTGCTTAGTGTATTCATCTCTTGGTCTCCCTCTACGATTTTTACCCTCCACGCTGCCCTCCAATGCTAAATTTGTGGTCCCTTGATGCCTCAGAACATGTCCTACCAACCAGTCCCTTCTTCTTGTCAAGTTGTGCCACAAACTCCTCTTCTCCCCAATTCTATTCAATACCTCCTCACTAGTTAAGTGATCTACCCATCTAATCTTCAGCATTCTTCTGTAGCACAACATTTCGAAGGCTTCTATTCTCTTCTTGTCCAAACTATTTATCGTCCATGTTTCAGTTTCATACGTGGCTACACTCCATACACATACTTTCAGAAACGTCTTCCTGACACTTAAATCTTAAATGTTAACAAATTTATCTTCTTCAGAAACGCTTTCCTTGCCATAGCCAGTCTACATTTTATATCCTCTCTACTTCGACCATCATCAGTTATTTTGCTCCCCAAATAGCAAAACTCCTTTAGTACTTTAAGTGTCTCATTTCCTAATCTAATTCCGTCAGCATCACCCGACTTAATTCGACTACATTCCATTATCTTCGTTTTGCTTTTGTTGATGTTCATCTTATATCTTCCTTTCAAGACACTGTCCATTCCGTTCAACTGCTCTTCCAAGTCCTTTGCTGTCTCTGACAGAATTACAATGTCATCGGCGAACCTCAACGTTTTTATTTCTTCTCCATGGACTTTAATACCTACTCCGAATTTTTCTTTTGTTTCCTTTACTGCTTGCTCAATACACAGATTGAATAACATCGGGGACAGGCTACAACCCTGTCTCACTCCCTTCCCAACCACTGCTTCCCTTTCATGTCCCTCGACTCTTATAACTGCCATCTGGTTTCTGTACAAATTGTAAATAGCCTTTCGCTCCCTGTAGTTTGCCCCTGCCACTTTAGAATTTGAAAGAGAGTATTCCAGTCAGCATTGTCAAAAGCTTTCTTTAAGTCTACATATGCTAGAAATGTAGGTTTGCCTTTCCTTAATCTATTTTCTAAAGTAAGTCGTAGGGTCAGTATTGCCTCACGTGTTCCAACATTTCTGCGGAATCCAAACTGATCTTCGCCGAGGTCGGCTTCTACCAGTTTTTCCATTCGTCTGTAAATAATTTGCGTTATTATTTTGCGGGTGTGACTTATTAAACTGATTTTCACATCTGTCAACACCTGCTTTCTTAGGGATTGGAATTATTATATTCTTCTTGAAGTCGGAGGGTATTTCGCCTGTCTCATACATCTTGCTCACCAGATGGTAGAGTTTTGTCAGCACTGGCTCTCCCAAGGCTGTCAGTAGTTCTAATGGAATGTTGTCTACTCCCGGGGCCTTGTTTCGACTCAGGTCTTTCAGTGCTCTGTCAAACTCTTCACGCAGTATCGTATCTCTCATTTCATCTTCATCCTCTTCCATTTCCATAATACTGTCCTCAAGAACATCGCTCCTGTATAGACCCTCTATATACTCCTTCCACCTTTCTGCTTTCCCTTCTTTGCTTAGAACTGGGTTTCCATCTGAGCACTTGATATTCATACAAGTGGTTCTCTTTTCTCCAAAGGTCTCTTTACTTTTCCTGTAGGCAGTATCTATCTTACCCCTAGTGAGATAAGCCTCTACATCCTTACATTTGTTCTCTAGCCATCCCTGCTTAGCCATTTTGCACTTCCTGTCGCTCTCATTTTTGAGACGTTTGTATTCCTTTTTGCCTGCTTCATTTACTGCGTTTTTATATTTTCTCCTTTCATCAATTAAATTCAATATTTCTTCTGTTACCCAAGGATTTCTACAAGCCCTCGTCTTTTTACCTACTTGATCGTCTGCTGCCTTCACTACTTCATCCCTCAGAGCTACCCATTCTTCTTCTACTGTATTTCTTTCCCCCATTCCTGTCAATTGGTCCCTTATGCTCTCCCTGAAACTCTCTACAACCTCTGGTTCTTTCAGTTTATCCAGGTCCCATCTCCTTAAACTCCCACCTTTTTGCAGTTTCTTCAGTTTCAATCTGCAGTTCATAACCAATAGATTGTGCTCAGAATCCACATCTGCCCCTGGAAATGTCTTACAATTTAAAACCTGGTTCCTAAATCTCTGTCTTACCATTATATAATCTATCTGATACCTATTAGTATCTCCAGGATTCTTCCAGGTATACAACCTTCTTTTATGATTCTTGAACCAAGTGTTAGCTATGATTAAGTTATGCTCTGTGCAAAATTCTACAAGGCGGCTTCCTCTTTCATTTCTTCCCCCCAATCCATATTCACCTACTATGTTTCCTTCTCTCCCTTTTCCTACTCTCGCATTCCAGTCACCCACGACTATTAAATTTTCGTCTCCCTTCACTATCTGAATAATCTCTTTTATGTCATCATACATTTCATCAATTTCTTCTTCATCTGCGGAGCTAGTTGGCATATAAACTTGTACTACTGTAATAGTCGTGGGATTCGTGTCTATCTTGGCCACAATAATGCGTTCACTATGCTGTTGGTAGTTGGTTACCCGCACTCCTATTTTTTTTATTCATTATTAAAGCTTCTCCTGCATTACCCCTATTTGATTTTGTATTTATAACCCTGTATTCACCTGACCAAAAGTCTTGTTCCTCCTGCCACCGAACTTCACTAATTCCCACTATATCTGACTTTAACCTATCCATTTCCCTTTTTAAATTTTCTAACCTACCTGCCGATTAAGGGATCTGAGATTCCACTCTCCGATCTGTAGAACGCCAGTTTTCTTTCTCCTGATAACGACGTCCTCCTGAGTAGTCCCCGCCCGGAGATCCAAATGGGGGACTATTTTACCTCCGGAATATTTTACCCAAGAAGACGCCATCATTATTAACCATAAAGTAAAGCTGAATGCCCTCTGGAAAAATTACGGCTGTAGTTTCCCCTTGCTTTCAGCCGTTCGCAGTACCAGCACAGCAAGGCCGTTTTGGTTAGTGTTACAAGGCCAGACCAGTCAATCATCCAGACTGTTGCCCCTGCAACTACTGAAAAGGCTGCTGCCCCTCTTCAGGAACCACACGTTTGTCTGGCCTCTCAACAGATACCCCTCCGTTGTGGTTGCACCTACGGTACGGCCATCTGTATCGCTGAGGCACGCAAACCTCCCCACCAAAGGCAAGGTCCATGGTTCATGGGGGTAGGGTACATCCCATGTCGCTTCTATTTAAATCACTTATTGTGGTTTCGATGCTCTACTCGACCTTTTATCGTCGTGAGTTACAGACCATTGGTTCTGAATGTTTCACTTTTTACAAACGGTGATGTATTACGTTTTACAGAGATTTATGAAGTGGTGGAAGTATTGAGAGCGCGGCAGTTAATGGTAATATTTTTATGTTCTTGCTTTGTCGGTAGGAAATTTGAGATGCTTGTTAAGGTAAACAGTGACTCAAAATACTCGTTACAGTTCACTGCTTCTATTGCAATGCACGTAATTTATGTAGGAAGAAATTGCAACGTATAATGCCTTTTTATGTTATTTTAGGTATGCATACAACTAAAATTAATACACGGTTCAGGGAACACTCCTAACCGTGGGCCTCCACAGTCGACGACCCACACACGTGTCAGTGTTAACACCACGATACCGACGGCTGCGACTGAAATGGGCACGTGACCATCGGCACTGGACACTGGCGAAATGTAAGAGCGGTGCATGGTCTATTAAGTGGCGATACCTTCCTTATCGTGCCGATAGGGGGGCGCGAATCCGTCGTCTTGGATACAGCTTCTTGACATCCTTATTGCGAGACGGAGACAAGGTGGCGGCGTTTGCGTCATGCTCTGGGTGGAGAACATTGACGTGTGCATCCGTGGATTCAGCTGTACTCGTGAAAGGCACCATGATGGTCAGTCAATATCGTACACTGGCTGCAGACCACGTACACCATTTTACGACGTTCATGTGTCCTGACGGCCGTGAAATTTGTCAACAAGATGATGCACCACGTGACAAAAGTAGGAGTGTGATGCCGTGGTTCGAGGAACACAGTGGCAGGCTCCTGTTGGTATATTGGTCCACCCACTCGCCAGATTGCTACACTCCCTCGAATTTACGTGAATTGAATGTGTTTTGTGTGCTAACTGCCTCCACCGACCTACCAAGGCTTCATTGCTTTCATTCCATGACGCGTCGCCGCTATTATCTGTGCCAGTAATGCGGACATTCCGGCTAGTAGGTAGAGGGCGATATCATCTGGTTGATCATTATAGATTCACAGAGTACAGTATTGCAAGAAGTGAGGTCTGAATCGTTTCAACAGTTCCTGATCCAATAGTTTCACAGAGTGTCTCTTCCGTGCGTAACAGTGCAGTCGAGTTTCATTCCTAGGTACTTGGGATGTACGCAGTTGATTAATGTCGATGTTGGGAACTGCTTCTGCGGCTGCAGGAGATTGGTCTGTCGTTGGAGGGCTATATCGAAGCATACCATAACTTACTTTCCCTTCGTGGCTGGAAGAAAGGTTGAAGACGAGGGCCGCCAAGACTGAGCTTTGTAGTAGTTCATTATATGTCATCCTTGTGTTGCTTGTATTTGAATCAATTGTGACTTGAAAATATTGGTTACTGAGCGTATTGTGTATTAGGCATGGTATTGTTTGGCAGGATATGGCTGTTAGTCGTTTGTAGATGACTCTCTGGCTGCAGGCCGTCTCATACGCTGAGATGTTGACTATCTGATTAATCTATTTCAAAAGAGCGAGGATTTTCTAATTTTTTAACTATTTGAAGATTTGGCCAGTTGCAGTTATCACAGAGAAGAATGTGCGAGCCATTTACATCTACATCTACATTTATACTCCGCAAGCCACGCAACGGTGTATGGCGGAGGGCACTTTACGTGCCACTGCATTACCTCTCTTTCCTGTTCCAGTCGCGTATGGTTCGCGGGAAGAACGACTGCCGGAAAGCCTCCGTTCGCGCTCGAATCTCTCTAATTTTACATTCGTGATCTCTTCGCGAGGTATAAGTATGGGGAAGCAATATATTCGATACCTCATCCAGAAACGCACCCTCTCGAAACCTGGCGAGCAAGCTACACCGCGATGCAGAGCGCCTCACTTGCAGAGTCTGCCACTTGAGTTTGCTAAACATCTCCGTAACGCTATCACGGTTACCAAATAACCCTGTGACGAAACGCGCCGCTCTTCTTTGGATCTTCTCTACCTCCTCCGTCAACCCGATCTGGTACGGATCCCACACTGATGAGCAATACTCAAGTATAGGTCGAACGAGTGTTTTGTAAGCCACCTCCTTTGTTGATGGACTACATTTTCTAAGGACTCTCCCAATGAATCTCAACCTGGTACCCGCCTTACCAACAATTAATTTTATATGATCATTCCACTTCAAATCCTTCCGTACGCTCACTCCCAGATATCTTACAGAAGTAACTGCTACCAGTGTTTGTTCCGCTATCATATAATCATACAATAAAGGATCCTTCTTTCTAGGTATTCGCAATACCTTACATTTGTCTATGTTAAGGGTCATTTGCCACCCCCTGCACCAAGTGCTTATCCGCGCCAATTCTTCCTGCATTTCGCTGCAATTTTCTAATGCTGCAACTTCTCTGTATACTACAGCATCATCTGCGAAAAGCCGCATGGAACTTCCGACACTATCTATTTCGTAGTATTGTCTTGGGCATGAACAATAAATTCCGGGTGAACACCATCAAAACCATGGGTTTTGTCTTGTTTCAAGTTTGTAACTGCGTTGGCGACTTCTCCTGAGAACGATTTGCAGAATCAGTCAGAGAATTTCGTCTGAGTGTCCTTAAATCTTGTTTACTCTCCATCGTATGTGACCTTTCATTAGGCGCTCTTGATGTTTTCACATTTGTATTTTCGGCCTCATTAGGGTGACGTAGGAGACTGTTTTTTAGTGTATGCAGCAAAGTTTTTGTGGAGAAATTCATTTCTTCAACTGTTTGTGTCCATCTTTATCTTACAAAAGCATCCAAGCCTTGCAGAAGGTAATAAGCGATTTCTCTGTCGCGAATTTCTGCAAAATCTTATTTTATTTGTTATAGAATTACTATACAGTTCAACGTAGACAGGTACTCACTGTGGAAAGTTTTGAGGGGCAGAGAAGTCCCGCTGTGTTAGAAAGTAGCTGCGAAATCAGAGAGAGCACTACTACAGATTCAGAGGAGGACAAAACCTAGTCAACAAACAGAATGAGTCAGCATGTGACTGGACGTCGTCTGCCAGCTTGAACGCTTTCTGCAGGTTTTCAGGCTAGCGACTGACGTGTTGCAACTGGTGATAGTTTCGTATGCTGACCTTCCATTTTATGGTAGTTTCACGCACACAATTATAGCAAAAACTCGTTTATTTACAATAAAAGGGAGGAACATTAGTGGTCATAATCCCGACGACAGCGCGGTCATTAGAGACGGAGCACAAACTTTGATTACGTAAGAATGAAGCACAAAATCGCTCGTACCCATTTGAAAGGAACCATCCCGTCAGCTGCCTGAAACAATTTAGGGAACTCACGAATAACTTAAGTGTGGATGGTCCTACAGGAATTGGAACCGTTGTCTTCCCAAACGTGAGTCCCCAGTGCTAACAGTGGCGTCCTCTTGGGTTTCTTCTATCAACCAATCGCTCCACACAACATGTGCCGACATGCAAACAACTTTCGGGAATAGGATAGAACACCACCAGTGTTTATTTCCATGCGAAATCAACTATCAGACTTTTCTGATAATGTTTGCAATGACATGTTGACCCGTAGCATAATCCGTAGTTTTGATTAGAATGAGAAGCAGTTTGGCAACAGCTAGTGAGCCTCTAAATCGTGTATTTGCATTGTCATACCTAGTACGCTGTCGACTTCTGCCGCTGCATCATTCGTATGGTATGTGAACATAAATTGTTTTTTCCCATTTATTATGTTAGACGACCTACTGCAGTTCGTTTACATCACGTTTCTTGAACTGTGATTCGCTTATAGAAATAAACCGACCTTCTGTGGTGTATGATAGTGAACTTATGGTACTTGAGTGTCGTACTTGGTGGTTTTCATATTGCGAGTTACAGGAATACAAGGTCCAGTCACATTGATGTAAACACCTGTCATACGCCTGGGTAACCACCTTTTGCAGAGCAGACGTGCGGGAAGAGAGTCAGTGAGGTTCCAGAAGGTTCTACAGGGGTGCAGAGCCACCCCGACCACAGTGCTGTGGCCACCTGTGCTAGATTTCGAGATTGAGGACCGAGGCGCAAACAGACTGATTGAGATGCTTTCACAGATACTCGATTGGGTTTAAATGTGGGGAGTATTGTAAACTCATCCTGATGCTCTTCGAACCACACACATGGACTGTGAGCTGTATAACATGTTGGATTGTCCTGCTGGTAGATGCCATCATGCCGACGAAAAACAAACTGGATGTAGGGGTGTACACAGTCCCCAAAGATACACTGAAGAGCCAAAGAAACTGGTACACCTGCCTATTATCGTTTAGCCTCCGCCCCTCCCCCTGTGCACACAGAAGTGCCGCAACACGACGTGGCATGAACTTCACTTAAGTTTGAACTAGTGCTGGAGGGTACAGACACCACGAATCATGCAGGGCTGTACATAAATCCGTAAGAGTACGTGGGGTGGAGACATCTGTATTGCACGATGCAAGGCGTCTCAGTTATGCTCAATAATGTTCATGTTTGGGGAGTTTGGTAGCCAGCGGAAGTGTTCACCGAGGGGTTCACCGAGAGACTCTGTAGCAATTCTGGAGGTGTGGGGTGTCAGTGTCCTGCTGGAATCGCCCAATTCCGGCGGAATGCACAATTGCCATGAGTGTATGCAGGTGATCTGAGAGGATGCATAGGTACATCACCTGTCAGAGCTGTATCTAGACATATCAGGGGTCCCGTATAACCCCAACTGCACACGCCCCACACAATTACAGAGCCTTCACCAGCTTGATCTGTCTCCTGCAGACATACAGGGTATATATATTCTTGAGGTATGGAGATACCTGTACACTTCCATCTGCTCTGTACCATTTGAACTGAGACTCGTCTGACCAGGCAACATGTTAGTATTGGGACAAGGCTTGTTCTGAGCCACTCTTCATTCTTGCCATGTCTATCGAAGAAGGCGACGATGACGTTAGCTGAGTCAGTGTCTTGTATACTTGGCAGCAGCATATGATGTCACCCAAGATAGCGGCTATGACGTCATTCAAGATGGCGGATTTAGGCGGGAAGTTTGAATTTTGGCAGGAAGATAGGTGGGTGACCTCTCGTAACTAGACCCACCTCCCCTCCCCTCTCACAGAAAATGGGAGCAAGTTCAAATTCCATCAGGATAATGTAACACACCTCTACTAACCTAAGACAGATGGTGGGATGATATTTCAATTGGACTACCTCCACTACTCTAAGTGATCCGACACTCACCTCTTCATAGGGATTCACCAGAAGTCTGTATTTTGGAGGGGATATAGGTCAATTGGGCTAACTCTACTACCCTAAGAAAATGGCGAGAAAGAAAGGACACTTGGGCTACCTCCACTAACCTAAGTCAGCTGACCGCCATGGTGCTAGGAAGTGGCAGGGAGAGGAGTCGACCTGTGCTGGACATAAGTCTTTATTTTGCATGCACTATTTATTTAAACAGTTAGAGGCACTACCACTACCCAGTGTGTTCATCATGAGGTCTGGACTCCAACTGACCTTGTGCACACTACCACCACCAGAGGGTGCTGTCGTCCATTCCGTAACGTAATCCAAGATGGCTGCCATGACATCAGCTGAAGATGTAAATAACATTATCCAAGATGGCGGCAAAGAGTGTTTCACCATGAGGTCTGGACATAGTACACAGTAGAGCCACCAGAGTGTGCTGTCATACGTCCCATTATGTAATCCAAGATGGTGGTGCAAAATGGAGGGAAACAGAAATACCACATGCACTATATCTACTAAACTGAGAATATGGTGGGAAAGAAAGGACACTTGGACTACCTCCAATAATCTGTGACCTGAATGCCACCTCTTCCTAGGGATCAGTGGGGTAAAGGACCCAGCCTGTGCTGGGCATAAGTCTGTATTGAGGCACTACTGCCATCCAGTGTCGTCGCCATGGGGTGTGGAGTCCAACTGACCTAGTACACAGTACTGCCTCCAGAGGGCACTGGCATCCATTTCATAACATAACCCAAGATGGCTATCTGGAGAGGAAAATGACCCACCATGTGCTGGGCTGCTGGATAGAGGAAGAGAGATAGTATATTTATCACACTGGTACAAAACACAAGCTCTGACATGCTTGGGGTCATGGCACACAGCCTACAGCCTTTAAACTACTCCTAAATAGTGCACTACAAAAAACTTGTAAATTACCGAAATAATTTCACTACACAGAATACAAACATGCAAACTGCTCCTAAATAATACAGTACAGTCATGTGCAGACACAAAATCAACTCGTAAAGCATATAAATAACGCATAGCATAGCCTGCCGATCTGTTCGCAAACAACACGTGCAGGCAGCTCGTGCTGCCCCCCCCCCCCCTCCTGCCCACTGGACCACACAGGAGGCTATTGCACATGTTCCCAGAATTCGGGATGCAACGGCACCTCCCACAAAGTGACGCACAGGTGACTGGGAGAATGAGGCGACAGCAACCCTTTCATACTTGACACTTGAGAAATTCCTCTCGAAATACGTACATGATGACATATGCACTATTGCCAATGTGAACGGATGGTAGCGAAGACCTACTTGCACAGCGCAGACACTCCAAGGGCATGCACGTCGACTCCAGACACGCTTGCTAATCGTCAACTTTCAAAGTCATGTACTGCACACCTGTTCACAAAATAATGCAACAAACACCAAAACACCTAATAAATGCTCAAACCATAATTCATGTCTAATGCTCTGAGCACTTACACCGCCAGAAATAATCAAGAGCACAAATACTCAGTACATGTAAAAAAACGCTTCTGAACTATCATCAACCGCAACTATCACAGATCCCCAACGCGCCCCACAGGTCTAGCCACCGCGAGCCAGTGCAGGGGCGCTGCAGACGGCATGTGAAAGTTCTTAGACTGTTATGCTAACGTCACTTGTGTCTACCTAAATTAGCGCCGAGTCATCGGTCGGGCCACGTGCGCGTGTGTTTGCTGCTATTGGTGTGTGTCTCTACTTGTGGTCCAGAGAAGACCTAACTGCCGAGCGACTCATCATCGCGGACGCTATAGAAATCGTTTCCAGAATAGCTTAGGGTACATTGTTCCTCGCGATCCTAACGGAAATTGCGAGCTGTGTCTAACGTGTAAGCGTACCCAGCGCGGTTAACGCTTCTCGGCGAAATGTTCGTCCTGCTGTCAGTATACGTCTCAGGAACGTTAAACGTTCACACCGTTAAAAAGCATGTGCACTCATCCGAAAACACCATTAATCGTAAGCATTCTTGTTGTTTGGAAAGAGATCCATGTCTAAGCACAGATGGGGAGATATCAGAACAATTGTGCAAACTGAATTCGAAGCACTGTCATAAAGAAGAGAAAAGTCCCGAATTTTCTGTATCCTACAGATACAGATCTGGAGATGTCCTAATGGCACAGTGGCGGATGAGTGAAGGCATCCCCGCCAGAGTTGGATGGTCTGCTTCAACTTGTCTTTGAACACTTGCTTTCTCAGAACTTCCCATACATACCTTACCTCCATTCTTGTTTGAATCAGTTTGTAGACACTCCTGTGTCCCAGCACAAAGGATTGTTGTTGTGGTCTTCAGATCAGAGACTGAGTTGATGCAGCTCTCCATGCTACTCTATCCTGTGCAAACTTCTTCACCTCACAGTACCTACTGCAACCTACATCCTTCTGAATCTGCTTAGTGTTTTCATCTCTTGGTCACCCTCTACGATGTTTACCTTCCACGCTGCCTTCCAATACTAAATTGGTGATTCCTTGATGACTTAGAACATGCCCTAGTAACCGATTCCTTCTTCTAGTCAAGTTGTGCCACAAATTTCTCTTCTCCCCAGTTCTAGTCAGTACCTCCTCATTAGTTATGTTATGTGATCTTCCCATCTAATCTTCAGCATTCTTCTGTAGCACCACATTTCGAAAGCTTCTTTTCGCTTCTTGTCTAATCTTTTTATCGTGCATGTTTCACTTCCATACATGGCTAACCTCCATACAAATACTTTCAGAAACGACTTCCTGACATTTAAATCCATACTCGGTGTTAACAAATTTCTGTTCAGAAACGCTATCCTTGTCATTGCCAGTCTACATTTTATATCTTCTCTACTTTGACCATCATCAGCCACTCAGCGGCCTTATTGGTGTGCAAATTCCAAGGTTCCCCTCCACTGGACAGCAGTCAGCAAGGGTGCATGAGCCAGGCACCCACTGCAGAGGCCCGTACGCAGCAATGTTCGCTGAACGGCCGTTGAGGAGAAACAATTGGTACCGCTTGGTTCATCTGGTCGGTCAGTTGCTCAATACTCCTACGTCTATTCCCCCGTAGACGTCTCCGCAGCCATCGTGCACCCTTGTCATCTATGGCCCCTAGTGCACCACAGATGTCTCACGGCCGGTCTTGGATAGCGCCACTTTACCTTGCACGGTATTCCTTAAACATGGAGGCCTGCGAATAGTTTACAAAGCTAGCCGTTTCAGAGATGCTTCCAGCCATTGCCCGAAAGCCAGTGGTAAGTCGCTGCATTTCCACATTACGTCAAGGACGGCACTGTTTTCCACTTTTTGGCGCGGAACGTAGTCAGTGGTCACAGTAATGTGACTTCACCGTGTATTTCTTTTTTGTGAATAATGGTGCAATAAACATTTCTCATGAACTGGTCGTTTTCGATACTGTTTGTTGTTTTAAAATGTTGTGACATAGTATGTCGGCATGAAATAAGTGTGTGTTTAAATAGGGAGATATTTTCAGCCAGACCATGTAAACTATACATATAATCGCTTCAACCTTTCTCAGTGAAACCTTATCCTACACCGTTTGCACAAAGGGAGGCAATGTACAAAGAAATTGAAACGTTGGTGGGATGTGGAGTTATAGCAAGAAGTTAGAATGAATAGAATAGCTGGTTATTATAGTAGATGAAAAGGTTGTGCTGTAAGAGTTGTCATAGTTGCTGGAATACAAAGGTTCCATTGAATTTTGTCGCGTGTTCTCGAAGACATTCAAGAATAGTTTTGTTTAGCAGGTGTACCGGTATGAAATGAGCATTTTTTTGTGAAAATTAAACACTAATTTTGAATTGAAAAGTAAAAACATTTTATTCAAAGTACTGACCATTGCTTTCTACACATTTTGACCACTTTTCTGGCAATTTGTGGACACCACGCCAGTAGAAATGTTCGTCTTTTGAAGTAAACCAATCAGACACCCAATTTTCGACATCTTCGTAGGAATCGAAGTGTTCCTCAGCCAATGCGTGTCCCATTGATGAAAATAAATGGTAGTCGGAAGGGGCCAAGTCTGGTGAATACGGAGGGTGGGGTAGCAGCTCCCAGTCAAGTGTTTTGATTGTATCCTGAACCAATTTTGCTTTGTGTGCAAGTGCATTGTCGTGCAAAAAAATTACTTTGCCATGTCTTCTGGCCCATTCTCGTCTTTTTTCGATCAATGCATAGTTCAAATTGATCATTTGTTGTCTGTAGTATTCTCAGTTTCACCTGGTTTTAGAAGCTCATGATACACCACACCTTTCTGATCCCACCAAACACAGAGCATTGTCTTCTTGCCGAATCGATCTGGTTTTGCAGTCGTTGATGATGGTTGTCCCGGATTAACCCATGATTTTCCCGTTTTGGATTCTTAAAATAAATCCATTTTTCATCGCCAGTATCAATTCGATGCAAAATTGATTTTCTTTCATGTCTTTGAAGCAAAATTTGACAAATGGTTTTTCGGTTTTCCATCTGTCTGTCATTCAATTCATGTGGCACCCATTTTCCACACTTTTGGATCTTTCCCATAGCTTTCAAACTGTCAGAAATTGTTTGTTGTGCAACATTTAGCATTGCTGCCATTTGCTTCTGACTCAAAGTATCATCTTCATCCAATATTGCTTGCAATTCGGCGTCTTCAAACTTTTTTGGTGGTCTTCTTACATCAAAATCATAATTTCTGAACCGTAGAAACCATCTTTTGCATGTTGCCTCTGGTAGAGCATGATCACCATATGCCTCGACAAGCATTCGATGGGATTCTGCAGCACTTTTTTTCAAATGAAAACAAAAAATTAATGCTTTCCGTAAGTCATCACTTTCTGGTACAAAATTCGACATTGTTAACACGATGAAAACATATGATATTGTTTGTTCCATGATGTATATTAAATATCTTTGACAGATGTAATACCAACCAGCAAAAAAAAAAAAAAAAAAAAAATGAAGGCTCGTTCACAACAAATGTTCTCTATCGACACATTTGTATCTCAACGCTCATTTCGTACCGGTACGCCTGGTATTTCAGAATATTTTATGTTGATAGTATAGTTTGCTTGAACCTCTTGGCTTTTTTTTTTTTTTTTTTTTTTTTTTCGTCGTCCTAAAACCTAATTGGTTCATGAGTAAATCTCATTGTTAAATAATTTCCTGTTTCGACTATGTCTATGACGTCTATATATTCTAAGATCTGGTATATCATTGCATCCCAGGGGTGATTACAAGAGTCTAAATTCTAACAGATATCATTCCGAGTCAGTTTCATTCTAGCTTTGTATCTGTGTTTACTGTGCATCTAAGGAACGTGCTGTCCGTTGCAATGTGAAGGTGGTCAAGGACCGTCAAATGCCTGTGAGCACTATGGGACGCAACATATGAGGTCATCAGTCCCCTATACTTAGAACTATTTAAACCTAAGGACATCACGCACATCCGTGCCCGAAACGAACCTGCGACCGTAGCAGCAGCGCGGCTCCGGATTGGGGCGCCTAGAACCGCTCGGCCACCAAGGCCGGCCAAGGACCGTTACATCCTCCGCAGTTCCATAGTTAATTCATAACGTGTAGTCATTTTCGTTCTGTATCAAAGTGTTTGATGTAAAACTTGTTGTCATGTCTCGTCTGTCATGTTCACAATTTCGAAAAATCGGTTGAACGTGTATGCCAGATATTTCATTATCGTTTTCGCAACGGCGCTGTGTTGACTGTCCTAATGATGCGTACATTCTGAGAACATAACAGATTCTGTTAAACGCATCTGTAATGCGATCTTGCAGTTACTGCTTTCTGCATACGAGCAACATAAACCGAAGAAGTGTCATGTCCATGCAGCAAAATGTGTAGTGGGTTGAGGCCCGATGGTCAAGAATGGCAGAGCCCGGCATTGTCCAATCACCACTCACGCTAATCGCTAATTGTCGTTAGATGTTACGAAGGTAGTGGTCTGGTGTGCAGTCGTGCATAAATTCCCTTACAGTCATTGTGTACGCCAGAACCTACCCTAGTAACTCTGATAGCACATTGTGTAAGGAGTTTAAGTATTGAGGCTACAGGCCTCGTCTAATGCAGTGACTCCTAGGGTCCTTACCCATACATAATGGTAAAACCGACACTTTTGACTCGTGTGAACAGTAGTGTAGGGGTCGTTCTCCAAAAATGCAGGATTGGGTTAAGATGTTGTCCGCGGCGCTCACGGAATACGTGTCCGTGACAGACGTTGGTTGCAATGTGTACTTGGATCAGGATAGGCTGCTGGTCGCTGACTGCTTTCGTAGTAACCGGAACTAATCGATACTGGGGCTAGGATCCTCTTCGAATGCTGTACCATATACGTAAATTCAGTTTGGGTACACTCACAGACAGGGACGCAACTGCAGCCATGAGCGCCCCGTGCGATGCGTTACTTACTTATTTATATCTACACAGTCCCTTTTAGATTGTGACATAGGTGGCTGATAAATATTTATAGTTTTTGCGCTGAAATATGGGTCTGGGGTTGTCCAAGCACGTTCTTGCGAAATATACGGCGTCTCTCATCGAAATGTGCCAGTTGAGATTTTTCAGCATTTCTGTTAGTCTCGTTCCCCAGCCAGACAATCCTGTGATCATATGCATTCCCCTTGTCCTTCTAGTAGTAAGTAACCATTCTTGATTCAGTGTAGAAACATACGTATTTTTGAAGGATTTTTAGCAAGGAAAAAGAAAGTCCCGGTTTTGCAACAGACTCAGGTTGTTTTCGACACATGAGCACGGTTGTGCATACGCCGGAGTAACATGATAGCAAGTCTGTTAAGTCTTGTACACCACTGGAAACTTAATAAATATGTCAAAGAGAAACTGATGTGGTTCATTTTTCAGAATTTTGTCACCGACGCTAGATATGCAAAACGTGGTGTATTACTCCACAGCGCTCTGTAACTTAATTCATTATTTGAAACCAGGTTTTTAGTTGAGACAAATGTGCATATGTCATCGGGCAAATAAAGTGTGATTCTAGGTGTCGTTAATGTCTTGGTTAGCCTCTTTACAGTTTTACTCATGAGATGCTTCAGCTTTCACTGACGTTGAAAGTTTAGTCAAAGGGTTTCTCTAATGATTCTTTTGGCAGCACCGTTACAAAGACGTCTTATGCAGCTGCAACACCCATACTCTCATATTTCAAGGCTGTACGTTCTATATTGATGTCTTCTGCTATGTAGTATTCAACAACAGTGCTGTGAGATTATGCGTCGTTTTCAAGACCTATTGCTCCGCTTCGTTAATCTCTTACCACTAAGAATTCACTTTTCAGAGCGATCAGATCTCCAGCGAGTGTTTACCAATGTGTATAAATGTCAGCCAAACAATCCGGGTTTTAGTCTCTGCAGAAGTCACTGACCAACTTTTTCAATCTGCCACTGTCGCATGCTGAAGCAAAACAAACAAAAAATATGTATGTTGTTTCCTGTTCCGAGATATACGAATGTTTCTCAATTAGCCTCGACAGCACTTTTACGGATTAAATTTGAATTGTTACCTCATGGTGGTTTTTTTTTCTCCACTTCATGGTATACGCCACAAGAAACGGATGTTTCACTATAGCGTTGACCACAACATTAACACATTTCTAGGGCGTTTTACTCTGTAGATTCAATCAATTCGTGTTCCATTCTTAATGTAGTCTAATCTTTGACTTGAATAAAGGAGATGAATGATTGGATATCTCTGAAGGATATCCACAACTACCTATGCTTATTTTAACGTAGCGTAAGAGTTCACTTGACTGATCGGTTTTACTAGTTTTATCCTTTTTGCTCTCCATATTTCATTTTTCCTTACTTTCCTTTGCCTTCGTCTTCCTCGGAGTGTCTCTGCCCAGTCGCAACCTGATACTGTCGCTGGATAGCTCCCTTAAACATGCGGTGATTATCTTCCACAGGTGCTCTAAGAGTAAACAAGAAATCTGGAGGCGACGCAGTTCCCAACAATATAGGGGTCCGTGCAGCGGTCCAGGACGTTGCTGGGCACCAGTTTGAGACGAGACAGTAGGGCTGCAACACGAATCTGTCCGTCCCCAGTCAGCGATAACCGAAGGAAACCGTGGAATACAGGACGAGCACGGGACAACGACAGCAGGCAAAAGGTAAGCTAACGACAAACATCTGAAATCTTGCCCATCCATGCCACCAAAAACACGCGCATCTGATCGATTGCATCCTTCTGCGGACGTACAACATAAATTCTCACAGGGTGTTTAACAGAAAGTGAATTTCACACTGTTATGTCAGGCAAAGTAAATTTTATTGAGCGCCGCGCTACACTTCAAAAAGAACAGATTCATGTCACCGTTCTTCAACGTATTGACCAAGGCTCTGCAAACAATCGGTGGAGCGTTCTAACAATCCCTCAATTCGTCGTCGATAGAAATTTCCTCCTAAGTCACCGAGTCTTTGCCGAACCACTGTGTGAACGTCCTCGGTTTTGGAAAACCTCTTTCCCTCAGGCGTTCTTTCTGTTTGCCGAAAAGATGGAAACTGCACTTGGCAAGGGCTTCCCTATCAGCATGACCCTCGTCTATGCGGCCACAGTCAAATTGTTGGCACTATTTCAGTACAGCTGGACGCGACGTTGCCTTTCGTCCGCATACCCCCAGAAGTTCACGGTGAATGTGTGTGGATTTGAGACGTTTTTCCCACGAGGATCCTAATGCCTAGCGTATTCGTACGTTCCCAGTTGCTCCGCTGTAGCCGGCCGAAGTGGCCGTGCGGTTAAAGGCGCTGCAGTCTGGAACCGCAAGACCGCTACGGTCGCAGGTTCGAATCCTGCCTCGGGCATGGATGTTTGTGATGTCCTTAGGTTAGTTAGGTTTAACTAGTTCTAAGTTCTAGGGGACTAATGACCTCAGCAGTTGAGTCCCATAGTGCTCAGAGCCATTTGAACCATTTTTTGCTCCGCTGTTTAAGTCGCAATATTGATGCACCTGTTATAGCCGTACTGCTGCAGAACTGTGTCCTCACGAGACTCGGAAAATGTACTCTTCTCTGACAGCGAGCGGTTACTAGTGCCCATTGGTCTTAGCATTGGTTGACATCTGTAACTGACGTTGTGAAGTCCATCGTTACTCTAATCTTGAAGGGTCACAGAGCAGACAGAGCTATGTGTGCATACTAACGTAGAATTAACGACTAATTAGGAGTTCTCTGTATATAGCAATGGCTGTAAGCCGAATTTAAAATGAAGTTCCACAAGATGTTATCATTATCATAATTTGTGGAATGTCCGACTTATTCTTTTGGGGCCACAGCTTTAAGGTTTTATCAGGGTCGCCAGCAACGTGTTCCTGAATATCTATTTTAGTTTTCCTGTTTTCTTACTTACACTCATTAGCCAGAACATTATGACCACCTACCTAATAGTCGGTTTGTGCACTTTTGGCACGGGTAACATCGGCGACGCATCGTGGCATGGCAGCAGTGAGGCCGTGGTATGTCGCTGGAGGTAGTTGCCACCGTATGTTCACAAACAAGTCAACTAATTCCCGTAATTCCAGGGAGAGTGGCAATGAGCTCTGACGCCACGTTCAGTCACATCCCAGATGTGTTCGATCGGGCTCAGACCTAGGTGGGGGCCAGCACATCAATTGGAATTGGCCACTGTGTTTCTTGAACCACTCCATCACACTGCAGGCCTTGTGACAGGACGCATCATCTTACTGAAAAATGCCACTGCCGTCAGGAAACACGATTGTCATGACGCGACTACGTGGTCTGCAACCAGTTTACGATACTCCTAGGCCGTCATGGTACCTTGTGTGAGCTCCACTGGACCCGTGGATGCCGACATGAATGATCCCCAGCGCATAGTGGAGCCGCCGACAGCTTGTCTCTGTCCCGTTGCTTACGTGTGCATTTCGGCTGTATTTGCCGATTTCGTGGTGTTAACATTGGCACATTGTTCGTTCGTCGGCTGTGAAGTCACAGACAGCACGCTCACTGATACTACACGGACCGTGCGTGTGTCTGACCAGGATTCATTCCTCGTGAGGTGACGCTGCTGTCCCGTGGGTAGGTTTGTATCGTCAGTAAGTCGTTGGTCACAATGTTCTGGCTGATCAGTGTATCTGTTAATACTGACGTAAAATTAGCGGCTAATTGTGATTTCTTTGTATTTAGCAACGGCTCTAAGTGGGATTTCATGTGAATTTCAACAAAATGCTTTCATTATTATAATTAGTGGAACGTGCGACTTGTTCCCAAAAATTTTAGGGCCACAGTTCTGTCGTGTCATCGGGGTTGCCAACAACGTTTTCTTTATATCTGTTTTATGTTTCCCCTTTTCATACTTGTGGCTTTAGTGACAGTTTCAGAACGTCTGACTATTTCAACGCTATCTTACACGATGTGAGCTAGTTTGATATCTTGGCTGCATTTTCCTTCTTTTATTGTATTTTTTACGTTTAATCATGTATGTTTCACTAATTTTCGTATGAGCACTCGTGGTTTGTAGTCTCTGAACCACACACACACACACACACACACACACACACACACACACACACTAACACAATAGTAATTTAGACGTGTCTGAGAATGTCCATCAGGATTCAACTGTATAGATATTTCTACCTACGACTTCCTAGTGACGCTCGTACATTGTAATTAGTGTTTACCGTTTGTGTCCAATAGATTTGCACATTGTCGGAAAGAAAGAAATCAGTAACAGCAGGTACTTGCGTGACATCAAATACTCAGTAGATCGTTTCCGTTTGTGACGGAAGTGCCGTACAGTAGCTTCAGATAACACGGGAGGCCGTCGTGTCCCCTAGTGTTGATTACAGAAAGCAACGTTGGTGCTCCGTCGACATATCAGAGTACCTGGTGCACGGTCGTGTTTTTCCGCTGTCCTCTGTCTCTCCAGACGTGAGTGAGTTGTTGTATGAGTTCGGTAAAAATTGCAACCAGTCAGAGAAATAGGCTATCCGTGACGCTCCTCTGACTTAGGTCAGTGAGGCCACGAGGTGACGCATAGTATAGGACGTTTGGCTCGTATTTTTTTTATTAAAAAAAAGCGGGACCCAATTTACCAGACAAGTTATATCTCCTGGTTTACACCTATCGCTTCGACGACGTTTGCAGCAGCTTGGACTATCAGCTCGGAGACCGTGGCTGCGGTTACTCTTGACGCTGCATCACAGACAGGAGCGCCTGCGATGGTGTACTCAACGACGAACCTGGGTGCACGAATGGCAAAACGTCATTTTTTCGGATGAGTCCAGTTTCTGTTTACAGAATCACGATGGTCGCATACGTGTTAGGCGACATCGCGGTGAACGAACATTTGAAGCGTGTATTCGTGAACGCCATACTGGCGTATCACCCGGCATGATGGTATGGGGTACCATTGTTTACACGTCTCGGTCACCTCTTGTTCACATTGATTGCACTTTGAACAGTGGACGGCCGGCCGAAGTGGCCGTGCGGTTAAAGGCGCTGCAGTCTGGAACCGCAAGACCGCTACGGTCGCAGGTTCGAATCCTGCCTCGGGCATGGATGTTTGTGATGTCCTTAGGTTAGTTAGGTTTAACTAGTTCTAAGTTCTAGGGGACTAATGACCTCAGCAGTTGAGTCCCATAGTGCTCAGAGCCATTTGAGCCATTTGAACAGTGGACGTTACATTTCTGATGTGTTACGACCCGTGGCTCTAGCCTTCATTCGGTGCCTGCGAAACCCTACATTTCAGCCGGATGATGCACGACCGCATGTTGCAGGTCCTGGATACAGAAAATGTTCAACTGCTGCCCTGGCCAGCACATTCTCCAGATCTCTCACCAATTGAAAACGTCTGATCAATGGTGGCCGAGCAACTGGCTCGTCACAATACGCCAGTCACTGCTCTTGATGAACTGTGGTATCGCGTTGAAGCTGCATGGGCAGCTGTACCTGTACACGCCATTCAAGCTCTGTTTGACTCAATGCCCAGGCGTATCAAGGCCGTTATTACGGCTAGAGATGGTTGCTCTGGGTACTGATTTCTCAGGATCTATGCACCCAAATTGCTTGTAAAGGTAATCACATGTCAGTTCTAGTATAATATATTTGTCCAATGAATACCCGTTTATCATCTGCATTTCTTCCTGGTGTAGCAATTTTAATGGGCAGTAGTGTATTATTCGTCAGAGCTCCAGCGCTCCCGCACGCTTCTTAGGTGTCCAGAGGGAAAGCATAAAATGCTCTTCTTCTCATCTAACATAGCATTCTAATTACAGAGAAGAGTGATGAAATTTCCTAACAGAAACACGAGATACATTTTCTGAGCGAGCTATGTGTGGAGCAAAAGCATACTGCAGTGATTTCACCGTACTGGTTAATACTGAAGCCACTGGTAACTGCTTAGCTCCTTCCGTTTCCGAATCCAAGAAAACCGCTCCACTTCTAGAACTATCATCTCCTACGTTGATAACGAGTGGATCAGCAACAAAATCGACGAAGCTACCCTGGCACCGCATTTTCTCCATTTATGACGTGCCGTTCTACAGTATATCCTGCCAACGTTAGGCAGTGACATCCGAAAAACCTGCGTGCGTTAGTTGCAGTACGTCTGACAACTTGACATCCGTGTTATTTCTCCGGCTATACGAGGTGTGGCTAGAAAAAAACCGGACTAGTATTGGTGAAACAATAAAACGAATGCAATAAGGCTGAAAGTCGCGTGGCCTGTCACGTGACTCTCGCTCCGCCTACTGCTCGAGTTTCATCTGCCTCCTGCACTCAGTCTGCCCGTGGCGTCTGTTTTAAGTAGTTGACGTTTTGTCTGTGCGTCGGAAAATGTTGAGTGTACAGAAAGAATAGCGTGTTAACATCAAATTTTGTTTCAAACTAGGAAAATCTACAAGTGAAACGTTTGTAATGTTACAACAAGTGTACGGCGATGATTGTTTATCGCGAACACAAGTGTTTCAGTGGTTTGAACGATTTAAAGATGGCCGCGAAGACACCAGTGATGACACTCGCACTGGCAGACCATTGTCAGCAAAAACTGATGCAAACATTGAAAAAATCGGTAAACTTGTTCGACACTTTCCTTGTCAACTCCTGTTAACTCAGACACTGCTCTGATTGTTAAACGGCGATCTTGTCGAACAAGTTTACCGATTTTTTCAATGTTTGCATCAGTTTTTGCTGACAATGGTCTGCCAGTGCGAGTGTCATCACTGGTGTCTTCGCGGCCATCTTTAAATCGTTTAAACCACTCAAACACTTGTGTTCGCGATAAACAATCATCGCCGTACACTTGTTGTAACATTACAAACGTTTCACTTGCAGATTTTCCTAGTTTGAAACAAAATTTGATGTTAACACGCTATTCTTTCTGTACACTCAACATTTTCCGACGCACAGACAAAACGTCAACTACTTAAAACAGACGCCACGGGCAGACTGAGTGCAGGAGGCAGATGAAACTCGAGCAGTAGGCGGAGCGAGAGTCACGTGACAGGCCACGCGACTTTCAGCCTTATTGCATTCGTTTTATTGTTTCACCAATACTAGTCCGGTTTTTTTCTAGCCACACCTCGTATGCCCTAACTTGGCTTCAGATCAGTTCCGTTGGGTTCATATTGTAATGGTACAGTGGCAGATGTATAAATGCTGAATTTGTATGGTGTGCTCGATGCTGTGAAAATGATTGTTTTTCATGTTTGTACGTCACTTATCACTCTGGTTCGTGTCAGACTACATCTCTGGTATAATAGTCAAAATAATGAATATTTGATTTTCCATTTTTGTCCTGAAAAGTTAAATTGTGTTTTCTTAATTTAAGCGATATTTGTTAATAATCTTTCATAAAGTATCGACATTGAAGAATTTATACTTGAAATGAAAACAGATATTTCTCATGGAATACGTAATTAGAAACAAGAAGATGTGCATTATTCATAAAAAAGAGGAAGAATTTTCAATTACGAGGGGTAGGTCTTTCAAATTGAACGCTACTTATTCCCATATAAATTGAATCTATGTTACCAACTCAACTGCATCGAATATTCCTCCGGAAAACTTAAAAGCAGATTTTTTCTGTAAGTTTGCTATAAACATTAAGAACACCCTATTTCTCGAGTCTTTTTAACCGTGTCCTACACGCTTGCTTCACTACGGAACAGGAAGCAGCCTCAGCCGTTTTCATACTGGGTATTTAACATCGCGACAACCAGAGAACAACAGTGCAGAGACTATGACTGTACATGACTTGTGAAATAAAAACTACGTAGCTAAAGCGCGATTAAGGAACACGTTGATGGCTGTTAATACATTAGAATATGTTAAAGTTTCATTCACTTAACTGATAATAATGTGCGTAAAACGTAAGTAGAACCTAAATCCTATAGCGTAAGAGCACCAGTGCATGTGTGCTACAGCTTCTGACCAATCATCGCGTTTGTGTTTGTTTACATCAGGTTTATTCGTATGATGATCGGGGTAAAGTAGAAGGTTTGACCGTTACGATCTCTTATCCGGGGGAAAGCCGCGTGGGATGTTCTGTATCTGCGGAAGTGACATCACACACTTACTATTTGCATAGAATATTGTTTTACATTACATCCAGTTCTATAGTTTAAACAGTAGTGCAATGCCGATGACGAGAGGTGGTGTTTATTTGCTCATGTTGATGTTTCTTTTTGTTCCAGCCAGGTAAAGAGACTTGAAATAAGATTGATTATCTCTGTTTTTGCCTGCTGTTCGGAATGTAATTTTATTTTCACATACTCTACGAGAAGTGTAAGAGGGATGGCGAAAAATCGTCCTCAATTTGGCCCTGAAAATCAGCTCTGGAAACTTACAACGTAGATTTTCACGATCCCGTGTGCGACTCTCTTAGAGTGTCTGCCAGTTGACATTGTTTAGGGTTTCTGTTCGAGTTACTCTTGGAAAAATAACACTACTGTATGACATTGGTGCTGCGTCTCTCTATATAGGCGAATTAGTACTACGTGATAGAGATCCAAAATATTTTAGTGCTGTTCCTGTACAGTCTCTACACTTTTGCTTCTAATGAGATGTCTCGTCGGTAGACAAATTAGTTGTAACCGCAAATATTTCGGGAATAGCACTAGATAACGGCCATTAAAGACAGCAACAGTTAAAAATTGCTTAATTGAACCGTCGTAACGGTGAATCAACAGATCTGTTTTCGACAGTCAGCCAAGCTTTGGAGGCTTTCCATTAACCTGCAGAGAGCGTCTATGTCTCGCCATGAACCATTATACGTGGCAGTGAACTGCACAGAAAGTAAGCAAGCCCAACTGTTGCACATGAGCGAAAGTAAACACTTGTTTTTTCCCAGAAAATTCTGAAGGCTCCCGCCACCGCAGTGAACATAATTACGTCCCGCAGAATCTCGGATCCCAATTGAAATGTGAAGGTAAAGGGTACTAATGATTTAATGTACACACTTGAAGCGATTTACCGTGTGCTTTGTTAATGATCATTGCGAACTCTAGGTGAACGGAGAACTTCTGTCATTTGAAATCAGGTGGCGTGTCAGTGACAATGATGGGAATATGTTTAATCAGCGCATCTTCTCATTTTGACTCGCCATTCCGAATTGTCACGTTTTTCCCACTCCTTCGCCCGCATATGTTTTCAATTTTACACCTCATCACCTCTGGTTCCCATCCCAGCACTGCGGATAGAAGGGTATCTTCTTCCCACTGTATGTGTACACAAATATTAAGCCATATATACGCCAGATATGGTTGAAACTGCTCCAGGCGTCCGTGAGTTATGCTTTTATGTCACACCGTTTTCGCTGCCCGGCGAAGTGTGAGTCAACACAGAGCTGAAAGCAGTAATATGCTGAACCAAAGTGAAAAGCTTTTTTAACATATATTGATTGGCCTCAGCGGCATTTTAAGACTGATAAAATGAAATATAAAACACACCAAAGACATTTGACAGATGTGCTCAAAGATAAAGTTAGATGACTTTATTAGATAGATAAAAAAGGAAACAATAGGTACGAGGTTCGTTCAGTAAGTAATGCCTCACCTTTCTTTTTTTCTTAGACCACACTTATTGTGAAGAGTCAGAATTTGGTGACAATATACATCGACATGTCTTGTCCATGCCCTGTATTTCTACGTAGTCTCCATCACGTGCTATGGCAGCACAGCAAGAACATTCCGTGCTGGTAAAAGCTCTTGTCCTGTAGATGTAGCCATGGAAATTTGGAAATTTGTGAATTTGTCGTAAGGACCAAACTACTTAGGCCATCGATCCCTAAACCTACCCACTACTTAAACTAATTTACGCGATAGAGGACACACACACACACACACACACACACACGCCCGAGGAAGGCTTGTTTTCACTGCATGACCGACACTCTCGTCATCTTGTGTCTTCCCCGTAGAGAATCGGTAAGCGACGGTCGGCACGAATAATGGCGTCCGCACGATTCAGCGTGTCTGGAGCAGTGGCTGTGAAAGGACGTAACTAGCGTGGCTCATCATGGAGCTCCGTTTCTGCTTTCCCTGAGGCTGTAACTTTCTTTACCCATAACCCAACTGTACTCCTGTCAACTGCAGCATCACCATACACTGCACACAAACGTTTTTGCGTGTATCTTTTTCTGCACACAAGAATACAATAACAGCACGCTGCTTGTAACTTCAGTCGTATGTAGACGCCATTTTGACGCTGTACTACGGCTCTGCCATCTGCCAGACCGGTTCGAAACTTCACAGAACAAACATATAATGTGAAGTACTGACAAGGATGTTTGTCTGTGTATATTAACGTTTTTTTTTTAAATGTGGACCATTGAAGGAGCTGAAACAAATACATTTGACTGTTAATTAGCGTTGACAGCTTAACCTTAGCGCAGGCATCACTCAGTCCATTCATTCAATCAATTCATTCATCCAATCATCAAATCTAAGACATGCGCAGGGTAAAATTTAACAACATATCTCCAGAGTGACAGCAATGAATATAAGGCCTTTTCGGCCTTTAACTGTGACTTACAAAGTAATTTACTACATAAGTTTTTATGAGAGAAGAAACTGTTTCAAAGTTTAACCCTTTGCAAGTTTTAAAACGTGGGCTTTTAAATGAAACGCACATTTAAAGAAAACATTTATTGTTAGTAAACAAATACACAAACGACGTTTCCATAAAATCTAAATTTTTTGTACACGCATGCTTAAAATAACAATGGAAGGTGATGGTAACCAGGTATTTTAATCCGCATTGGGGTACCAAGATTGAAGAAAAAAAAAAAAGTACAAGAAAAGGTCGTTGCTCAAAGCAAGGCAGCCTTACACGCAAGAAGCAGAATTAAATCTCAATAACAAATCCTCGTTCATTTAATTACATGTAACGAAGGTGCTCACTGTTTTTCTGTGTTCTCCACTCCTTGGCTGTATACTAAACACTGGCAGCGCAACATCCACAAGTCAAAGGAGTAGAACCGGAAAGGTGCCGAGACTGAAGACGCTAACCCGTGACCACAGAGGGAGAGGGAAACATTAATTCCTCAGATGTGGGAGGCACGCTTTCCGCAGCTTTCAACAACTCGACGGAATTGGACATCCGTCCTTGGTGAGCAATCCTATTTATGAGGCCGGGAAACCAAGCGAACATTGAGGGCTGTAGGCAGCGCACGAGCTACAGAATGACCTCCGGGTGTGGTTACGCTCTCTCGCTTGTCGCTAGGATACCACGAGCAGAGAGATTTAATCATGAACAGGAATCGAATCTGACGCACGCACGGCTCGGTAGGGGTGACTTACTGTCACAACAGTTTTTTCCGGGGATATTCTGATATGTCACTGACTATGCTCCCCGTTCCTCGCGCTCTGACTCTAAGGGTTCCAGATTTACCGGGATTGTGAGCCTAGCGACCCCGAAAACTTAACAATACTGTTCTATGGGTTAGTTACCAATAGTGGTCGTTATCGTATTTTTTGTGTGTCACTACTACTTAGCTCCACAGTACTTCTATACAAACAATGAGTTATGTGTATCCAATACGTTGTTCAAACTGCTCCAGACGTTCTTGAATTATGATGCTACATCACCCCATTTTCATCTCCAACCCCACTCCTCTGATACATAGTTGGTTCGTATCTCCTCAGAATCCAAAGTTTCCTTGCTATGGTATAGGAGCGCATGGAAAAAGAAAGGACGACAGTTCATTTCTGTAATTAGATTAATCCATATTTGACCACTTATGATCGTTGCTAAACGTATAAAACATTTCCAACTTCTCATTGATTGTATTGATAGGAGGTCTTTAGTCTGGAACAACCAGACCAGGACAATTTGTTTCGGGCTATACTCGCGACATTATCATCACCACGACGGGACGTCGAATCAACCAGCCATCGCTTCCGGTACGCCAGATCGTGTCCTTGCAGTTAAGAAGATAGCTTGGTAATTTCATGATGTTCTCGCCATTGTCGAATTTCCTGACTTCCAAAACATACATTCATAGGCATAACCGTCCAAAGAGAGTGCGGTTATTGCTCAACATCCCGTTGGCGAAAAGAACATTAGAGGCGGGCACAGGATCAGATAGGGCATTCTTGGCGAACAGAATAGGCCGTGTAATTTTTAAACTCACAATACTAACATTTACCATTGAGAGGTGGCAGAAGCCCCCGCCCATATTTCTATCTTACTCTGAGTAATTCGATTTTCCTCTGTAATTGCATGCAGTGAAAAGTTGCTATTTCTTCACATGCGGACTTCCCACGCAGCGTCTCTCGTCACCTGGGTGGTCCGGTGACAGGCGGGCTCTGCTGATCTTGGAAGGGTTAAGCCGACGGGTGTGAGGGACTCGAGTGGATGCTTTCCAGACGCCGACATTGTCATAAGAGCGGGGGCGACATGCCCACAGAGGCCTCAAGGAGCGGCTGGGGCTAGAGATTCCGTTACTTCACAGAAAGCGAAAACACTTTCTGGCGGGCTAACAGTGAGGCGTGGGAATGACTTGTGTTCCCAGGCAGTCTTGGCGGGCAAATTCTTGGGGTTTTTTGCAAAATCATAACTGTGATTGGCTTGCTCAGGGGATAGCTCCGTGACGTAGCAAAATCGGCCCAGAAATTGGCGCCAAGTATCTCCATTGGTGGAATAGTGGTGCTTCGGCAATAGAGTGGAATTTTCCGCCGGTTTTCGAGTTGCTGATTGGCACGTTTAACCACAGCCACTGTTGTGGGGGCGGGAATGTTCTGCCTTCGGCTTGTACGGGTGCTCTTGACAGAGTCGGCTCTCGCCTTTCGGTCGGAGTAGGTTACACGACTGAGCTCTCGCTGCCTTCCGTTGGCTGTCTAATATACTTTCATTTAATTGTAACTGTTTGACGAAGTTGCTGAAGTTTCGACTTCAACATAACTTTCCGAGTACAGTTGGTAATTGAGCGTTCTGCGTACAAGCGGCCTATGTTGTCTGTATTGACCAGTTTTGGCTAAAGTTGACTGTATCGGAGTTACTGTGTGACTTCGCTTGTTAAAATCAATCGCTGTACCGTCAGTGATTGTGTGGCGAGCCTTCTTCGTCTCCCTCAGAGGCGCATTTGTATTGATAGGAAGTCTTTAGTTTGGAACAACCAGACCAGGACAATTTGTTTCAGGCTATACTCGCGACATTATCATCACTACGACGGGACGTCGAATCAACCAGCCATCGCTTCCGGTACGCCAGATCGTGTCCTTGCAGTTAAGAAGATAGCTTGGTAATGTATGTCCGCAGCACTGGCAGATTAGGGAATTTGCACTGTGATAATCAGAGTTCAGCAGAGCGCGCCTGTTCGTCTTTTCTTACGTGGTTCTGTCTTGGATGTTCATTGCCTGAGTTCTCACTACTGTAGCAGCAATTAATGTTGGGTTGGCTGGGTGTTTCTCTTAAGATTTGAGTTGCAAGGAATTGGCTCCACATACCACTTCGTCATAAATGTCACAATCTAGTTTAGGGACAACTTCACCTTCACAGCATTTAGTTGAGTATCCAATTTGAGCCAGTTTGATGTGTTGTAAATGTTTCATGTGTTTTGTTTATTATTGTGATTTTAGTCATAATAAATCATGTTGTTATTTTGGACAGAACTTTCATTCTGTTAATCGGTAGAGCAACCCTTTCATTTCTCACCACGTTAATGAAACTTTACTTTATTTAACTTATTTATCAAATTAAATTATTGCAGGTGCCAAACTCTTTTCTACTCCACTTGCAGGGTCGATTACAGTCAGTTCGCGTTTCTTTTTAATCCATGTGCAACACAAAAAGTCGGAGTTAGAATAGGGGGGGGGGGGGGCTTAGAGCATCATTTATATATGAAGATTCTAGAAGAATTTAGTGTTAAATACACTGCTAGCCCCGGCACCTCGCACCGTGACCGATTTAGCGAAACCATGTTATTCAGTCTTTACAGTGAGCAACAGTAAACGAAACAAAGGAGAAGAATGCAAAAGGGAATTAAAGTTGAGAGAGAAGAATTGAAAATTTTGACGTATGCCTTGAGTCTGTAATTCTATAAGAGACGGCGAAGGACTTGTAAGAGTAGTAGAATGGAATGGAATGGACAGTGACTTGAAAAGTGAATGAAGAATATGAACAAACATAAGAGCAAGACAGTAAACAGTTCAGACATGAAGTAAACAGAAGCTATTGAAATACGGTGCTGCAGAATAATATTGAAGATTAGATTGATAATTGAACATTGAGTTGAATAAAAGATGAAGAGGTAGTGAATCGAATTGGGAAAAATAAATTTGTGGTGCAACTTGACTGTAAGATGGGATCGGTTGATGGGACACATCCTGAGGAGTGAAGGAGGCGTCGATTTTGTGGTGGAGGAAAGTGTGGAAGATAAAAATTGCGAAGACAGTCCTACGCATGAAATACAGCAAGCAGGTTAAAATGGACTTAGGTTGTAGTGGTTATGCGGCGATGAAGATGAAGACGTGTGGACAGGGCAGTCTGTGGTGCACAGCTGCATCACTCCGGCCTTCTGACGGAAGACCACAACAAAAACAATTCTTCAGTTTGGACGGAGAGCCAGGGATTTCAACCGAGAACCTCCTGAATGCGAGCAAAATGTCTTACAGCTGCAAAGTATGGTCTGGCAAAGGAACTGGCTCCAAAGCTCCGAGATGTAGCAAGTCACACAAATTCGTACGTTAAGCACTCCACCCATTTTGTAGAACTTTTAAAAGAAAAGCGTATCTCGACTACAGACCCGATGGTCTTCGACGTGAAGTCTTTATTCTCGACTGTAACAGTACAAGACATCATGAACATCTTAGAGGAGCGCATGGCACCCAGTACCTGCGAGCTAGTGTGCCACTGTTTAACGACCACCTCGTTCAGGTTGAAAGGGGAATTCTATGAACAGTGAGATGGTGTAGGTATGGGCTTCCCTGTTTCGCCTCTTGCAGCAGACATCTTCATGGAAGCATTTGAAGAAACAGCGTTCGAGTCAGCACCATTACGCTTAGAATGTTGACTGGGATATGTTGATGACAACCTTTGTTATCTAGCCACACGGGGAGGAAGACCTAAGAAATTTCCACCAACACCGCAACCAGCTAAGAAATTTGCACTAACACCGCAACCAGCAACACAACGGAATCCAATTCGCTATGCAGATAGAAAAGAGTGGGGTGCTGGCTTTCCTCGACGTGGAAGTTTCCAGAAAAGCCGATGGTCAACTGGGACATAGAGTATATAGAATGCCAACCATTACTGACAGGTACCTACATGTCTTCTTCCATCATGACCCTACGCTGAAGCAATCCGCCTGGCAAGAGGGCTTACAGAATCAGCGATAAGGAACATCCAGAGGGTGAACTACAAAACCTCAAGTCCATTCTTGCTTCCAGTGGTTTTGGGACAGTACGAATAGAAAAAACCCATCAGCAGACGGATATGTGAACACGAAAGATATATCGGACTGAAACAACACACCAAGTCAGCGATTACAGTACACCAGGTCGAGTGTGGCAAACAGATTGATTTTGTTGAAGCTCGCGAACCGGCGAAACAGCCTCTTACTTTCAGGAGGAAGATTAAAGAGGCAATTCAAATAGCCAAGCGACGCGCCAACATGAACAGAGAAGACGTGTATCGACCTCTGACATCTTGGCTGGCAGCAATAATAGCGTTACGGTACGACAGCTCACGTGAAGCAGTACACACAGGCGCGGGGGAGACCGCAGCGGCCGCAGTTACATAGAATACTGGCGCGCCTCAGCCGGCGGTAGAAGGCGGGAAAACAACGACACGTCACAACTGCCGCACGACTTTCCATTCGCCGATTTACACCAGTCACAAGCGGTAGTGCAAACACCAATCAAACCATTGGGTTTCCACAAATGAAAAGAAATAATAAAAACGCCAATAAACAACTTCTAACATCCCTCCCCTCCATCCTTAACAGCCTAGCAAAATTAGATAACAGCCGCGTCTGCAGGTATATAAGAAACAGTTTCCTCATTCAGCAGCAAACAAATACTCCCTGAAGAAGGTCACTTGCAACAGTGGCCGTAATGTCGGTAGTTTTACATATTGACACTGCAGTCACAAACAAAAAAAAATTTTATTGATTGTGACGGTGGCCACGGAAACCTACGTTCACACTGTACATACACGTTTTGAACAAAAGTACCCGAACACCTATTCGTGGACACGAATAAATATGATGTGTGGTAGGCCATTCTTGCTGAGGAACCGAAACAAGAGAAGGTATTCACGCTGCGCTCTGGCATCTGAAACGAAGTCGCCGATCTGTCTCGTCTCAGAGATGTTCATTGGGTTCAGGTTGGGATTGTGAGCAGGCCATTCCCTGTCAGGAATGTTACTGTCCACAAACCATCGCTTCACAGACGCTGCTTTATGACAAGGTGATTTGGAGATCATACAAGCAGTCATCGTCTCCGAAATGTACCTCTGCTGTACGCAGTGCAACGGCAAAAAGCCTCCACATGCCGTAACACTGCCTTCTCCGTACGCCGTTGTTGGCACCAGTGACCTGTGGTACTCACTTTCCTTGGTGGCGCCCAGGTAAAAACTCAGTAAACATTGTAACCGAATTGTTCTGATTTGTGTCATAGCGCTTTGAAAAAGTACAAAAACACTAAATATCGTAATTATACAGTTACATATGTAGGCCAAATCCACGAAATACATTAGTTAATTATAAAATATATACAAAGGTGAATTCAACAATTTTGTGCTTGTATATTTGTACCTAAAAGGCCACAGGGAATCGCAGGGGGGGGGGGGGGGGGGGGAATACCGATGTTTGTGATGTAACAGATTCCGAATAATCCCTACAAGTCAAATAACCTCTTTCTCATGCCCCGAGAACCTGCAAACCTGTCTTCCACAGGCTAGATGCACGCACAACAATCGAGGGGGAAACGGGCCAGTTTTTGCACGTCGGTTCTGAGAGTGTCTTCGATACACCGAGGACTTTCGGATGTAAAAGAGGTGATTTTGTATCGCGAAGGATACGGATTGTATGTTTACTACATCGACATGGTACACGGTGATATACTGATGCGTCGCCTCTCGGTTTCGCATTCTAATATTCAAGCTCTTGTCGCCAGTGGGCGAGCATTGTCATTGAGTAAGAGTCCTTCCGTATTGGACGACATGTAGAGCACGTTTCAGGGTTTTAATTGTCGATGTAATATGCTGTCTGTGTAAAATAACCGTTGAAAGACTCATCTGCAGAAGGAAAACAGTCTGACGATGCTTCCACACCGCTGGCGTCAGTAAATCGGCGGGTAAATTCAATAAGAGCCGATCATAATGCTAGATTCATTCACAAGACAGCCTTTGTGCTCGGACGTAGGAGCGTCTACAAACTGATTCGAACAAGATGGAGACAAGGTATGTACGGAAAGTAATGACAAAGCAAGTATTCAAAGAACAGTTGAAGCAGACCATCCATGTCTGGTGGGGATTCCCGTCACTTATATGCCATTGTGGGATTAGGACATCTGCAGACCTGTAGCTGTAGGACATCGAAAATTACGGCCATTTTTTTCTCTTCTTTAAGACAGTGCTTCAAATTCTGTTTGCGTAATTGTTCTGATTTCACCGTCTGTGCTTAGGGAGTGCTCTCGTTCCAAACAACAAGAATGCTTTTATGATTAACAGTGTTTTCGTGAGCATGCATTGGCTTTTAGCGGTGAGAACGTTTGCTTATGTTGAAAGCAGGAAGGGTAACACGTGATGGACGAGCCGCCACGTTTTTCTGCGCTATTTTCGTACACAGGTTCTGTTAGGGCAAGAATTCCCGTGCATACAAGCCATCACTAGAACTCCTACAAAAGCGCACATTAAATATTTATGGGACACTATGCAATTTGCGAGAGTTCGCTATAGATACTGACATTTGTTGTAGAACCAAGGCCATCAAGAGGAGAGATTACCTGCACATCGATCGTTGTCAGACTGTAGCAGCTTTGGCTTTCAATATTCTTGTGAGTCTTGCATCTATTTGATGATCTGTAGATAACTTTTGCGGTGTTTAACTGTGAGTGCAATTTAGCAATCTGTGCAAAATAATTTTACCACTGAAAGTCTCGTCTGCAGAAAATAGTGGCGAAAGGATCGCTAGGAACATTGCACCCTGTGCTATTCTGGGCAGCATTGGAACATCTCTCTCGGTGCTGGGCCATACCACAGCTATGCATCATCGCGTGAGCGCGCCTTGGAGTTCTGAGACGTCACTATAACACTCGAAGAATTCTAACTGTATACACGAAAATAGATCGTGCTTTCACCTGCAGTGCGGTCATAGCAATGGCTCTCGCTGGCTTGCCTCCGGCAGTGGCTGCGGCGTCGAGTGGTGGGATGTTTTTTATTAGCAATCTTTTGTTCAAACTATATTCCATCGATTTCACCAACCAATAGGATGCTGCGAATTAGGAAAAACTACCATACATGTGGAGAATACCAATTTAATTAATTTCCATAATTTTCTTTATATCAATGTGGTGTTAGCAGTACAGTAGTTAATGGGAGGGATTGCGTGAGTGGGTGACATGGAGCATAAGACCAGGTTATGTGCCGAACAGTACATTAATTTGAATAATTTTCAGGTAAGACGCAGTACAATAGTTTAAAGGTGTGAGTGACACAGAAGGATGCGCCAGAAATGGTGTTCAAAAGCATGTGAAATTCGAAAAGTGTAGTAAAAGTTGGTGGAGGAGATAACTAATCACTTAACTTCGTATCAAAGGTGGTATAATAGCAGTAACATGGAAAACCACATAACAGAACAATAGGTTAAGTGCCGACAAAGGGCCAAACATTAGGTTAAGACACCTGGAGTACAGTGCCGCACATTAAGTTCTGCAATATGTTTGCCCTACATAATTGCCTCTTGCAAGACCGAAATGTTTCTAAACAGCAGAGAATGATGAGCAGGAGAAATGCAACCCCCACAAACTGATTTTTTATAAGTAAACAGTATACCCTTTCCATATATTCCATACGTTGTGTGAATTGTTTAAACAATATTCCATATTGGTCAATCGAATATCCTCCAAATGATCGATCAACTGAGTCTTTCTCCTGCCAATTCCTAGGAAGAGGTAGTGGTTGGATGACTTAGGTTAGTGGAGGTGCTTTTCTTTCCCGCCATTTTCTTAGGTTAGTAGAAGTTGCATTGTCGTGATGGAATCTGAACTTCCTACCGGGGGGGGGGGGGGGCGTGGCAGGGGTGTGTGGCACTTTCCCACCAGAGAGGTTAATTAATTGATCAATTTAATTAAGTAGTCAATCAAATTGATAAGAATGAGAGGGGTCCTATTCCAATAACTCAGACCTCTAAATGTACCAGCAGCAGAGAGGGGGGATGGCGTTGGGGGAAGGGGAGGGTGTAGGGAAGCCAATACGTTAAGTGAAGCAATGTGGAAAACTACTTAGCAGAAGAATAGGTTAAGTACCTGTCAATTGAAGGAGAACAATAGGCTGACATGGAAAAGCGCTTAACAGATTTGCCACCGAGTGCATTCCTGCACCTGATGTCGGCAACCCGAACTAACAAAATGCGCCAGAAATCGTCTTATTCCACTACTCCCGTGTGGTGTCGTGTAACATGATACATCATGGCATCCAACAGGGCATTTGTCAACTCATGCAATATGATACAAAGTGTCATTAAAATCTAGGATACATGTATCTTCACTATCGCATACTTTGCATAAGACGTGCACATCTATCTTACTGTAGCTATGTTAAGCAAGGTTTGAACGATGAACCAGAGCTGGCCCCCAGAGAAATTATACAAATCGATTAATTCCTTTTGAAAATAAGTTAATCTCTGTCTGTCCACAGTTCGGATTTTACGTGCAAAAAACATGTTTTTCTGGGAGGTTCTTCAAGCGGGACATTTCTATACTTTTAAACTAGTAATAATCGATTTCTAACTTCGCAAGAAGGTAGATAAATGGATAAAGAGAAAACCAAACTTTTTTCATAAAATAATCCTTATCCGCTGTCGAGATACGGCGGTTTATGGTTTCCTGGGAGGCGTTTGAAGCGCGCCAATTCTGTAACTTCATGTTGTACGAGTAAGTTCAAATTATACACGAAGGTGGTAAATTGATAAAGTCAAAACGAAACTTTTTATCCATAAATTTTTATCTGTCGTCAAGATACAATGGTTTAAAATTGCGCTTAATGTCGCTCTTAAAATTCGTTCTTACGTGAACTGAATGCGCGGAAATGGTTTAAAGTCAATCAAATAAATAAGAACTGTATTCTTACGATAAGATTGAAAACTCGCTTTCAACGATGTAAATTATTCTGATTTTAAGTGTAAATGATATGTTTTTGGAGAGTTTTTAAGCGCTCCACTTTCACGTTTTGAACTTGTACCTATTGGTTGAAATTATGTAAGGAAGTAGACAAACGCAGCTAATTAATGGCTGTCCTGCTGTTTTGTGAACTATATAAGCAACATGATTCGAAATACAATAAAAAAACCCCGTATCAGACACAGTCAACAAAAGTCTCAATCGTGTGTCAAGCTTTGGCGGTCTAATGTCAAAATTATGGTAGTGCTCCTGTCGTAGCACAAAAAACGCGAAAATGTTCTGGGCAGAGTTAGGGATGTAAAAGAAAGGAACTAGATTTTCGACTTATCCAACTGCTTCGAAGACACTGAATTTGGAAACATCTTGACATATTCACAGGCGACGACTGATTCAGTATAGGTTTCTCATTGTCTTTCAAATGTGTTGTTCATATCGTGGCAAAGAATAAAGTTTTGACAAAACAACAGGTCGACCATTAATTATACGTATTTGTCTTCTTCTTACAAAAGTTGACCCCAAGTTGGAAACACAGAAGCGGTGCGCGAAAAAACTCACAAAAAACGACTTTTTTACGCGTAAATGCGAATGAAGCTAGATTTTTGCTAGCGAGTTTTCAGATTCATCGCAATAATGCAATTGTTATTTATTTGATTCGCTTAAAACCGTTTCTTCGCATTCATCACGCAGAAGGCCGCAACTCGACATCGCCTGGGCTCGGCTAATTCCTCAAGTAGTGCCAGAGGGAACTGACACCATGAATCCTGATTGGCTGTCCATAAATCTGTAAGATTACGAGGGGTCGCGATCTCTTCTCAACACCACATTGCAAGGCATCCCAGATATGCTCAGTAATGTTCATGTTTGGTGAGTTAGGTTGCCAGCGGAAATGTTTAAACTGAGAAGAATATTCATAGCATGTAAGCTTTCACGGCCGGCGTCTTCATTAATTGAATCGTCCGGGCTGAATTGCCGTGGTCCATATATAAAACTTCTGCTCTTTCCTGACGTTTCGTTGCCGGCTGCGGGCAACATCTTCTGAGGTGAGTCGGCGACTGGCTGCTAGGCGCTGGTGGTCCCGCTTATATAGAGCGCTTAGATGGCGCCACCACTCTCCACGTGCTTTCGACTTAAAACTATCTCTGGCTAGTGCCATCTCTCCCGATTACAGGTAATCGATTGTTACTCCGTTGGTACAAAGTCGATCGCCATATCGTCTAGTTTTGATCCTTCTTCTTTTCTATTAAAATTATTTCCGTGCTTGTAGATCTCTATAGCTTCTCTATACATGCGAGTATAATAATGTGAGGTCCTAGCTATCACGTTTGTCTCACTAAATTTTATTTCGTGATCGCCGTCTTTGAAAACGTGTTCCGCTACAGCTGATTTGTCAATCTGTCCCAATCTACAGTTCCTTTTGTGTTCCGTTAGGCGGGTATTAACACTCCTTTAGTTTATACTGGAACAAGTGTCTTCTAATAGGCAGAAGAAGAAGTTTGAGCATTTACAAAAACCGGAAACATTGATTACAGACAATTCCCATACAGTTATCAACTTGTCCGGGAAAGAACTATCCGAGGAGGAAGTCTCTGTTCTTTCGAAAGGAGGAAATTTTGCCATCACTCCATCACAGATTCCCACAGAAGATATTGTTGCCAATATACAAGCAGGGATTCGTCTGTTACCACCGCATTCTGCCGATGAAATCAGGATGGAAACAGCCAGGATATTACGTAAAGCCAAGCCACCCAGTAGTAATTTATCCCTAGGAGAAAGGAAGGCGTTACGGAGATTAATGCGGACAGGAATATTATTGTACTTACTGCTGATAAGGGTAATGCTAGTGTCGTGCTGAAGAGTGATGATTATCATAGAAAGATCAGTGACCTCTTGGATCCTACCACCTATAAAAACTGAAAAAGGACCCTACAACGAAAGTGTTAAGTGCTACCCAGCGATTAATAAAAAGCTCTCCCATTCCTACCGAAGATAAAAGATACCTTTCCAAAACTGAAGCTTACCCTCCTAGACTGTATGGGTTACCCAAGATACACAAGCCCACAGACCCACTGAGACCGATAGTAAAGTGCCATTGGGGCTCCTACTCAAGAGCTGGCTAGATATTTTGTTTCGTTGTTGCAACCATATATAGGTAAAACTGACACTCATATTAAAAATTCCATGCATTTTATCGAAAAACTGAGGGAGATCACAGTTAGTCCAAGTGACATCCTTGTCAGTTTCGATATAGTATCCCTGTTCGCCATGGTCCCTGTTGACGAAGCTCTTTCTTACATAGCTGATATGTTTCCTACTGATATAATAGCTTTGTTTCGACATTGTCTATCCTCGACTTATTTTCAATATAACAACGAGTTTTATGAACAAATTGATGGGGTGGCCATGGGTAGCCCTCTAAGCCCTGCTATTGCTAATATATTTGTGGAATGTTTCGAACAACAGGTGCTTCAGTCGGCCAAAAAAAAAAGCCCTTTGAAATGGTATCGATACGTGGATGACACCTTTGTGATATGGAATCATGCTGAAGAGGAACTGAGTGATTTTTTGGTGCACATAAACAGTTTCAATCCAAAGATACAATTCACCATGGAGAAAGCGAGTAATGGACAACTAAATTTTTTGGATGTATTGGTTATTAAACGGGCAGATGGGACTTTAGGGCACAAGGTATATAGGAAAGATACACACACCGATCGTTACCCACATAAGAATTCGAATCATCATCGTAGGCAGAAGAGAGGAGTCATAAAAACTTTAGTGGACAGAGCTAATAACATCTGTGAGCCAATTTATTTGCAAGATGAATTAAGACATTTGCGAACAGCTTTCAAGAGAAATGGGTACACTGACAAGGAAATAGATCGAGCACTCCACCCTAGAAGAAAAGTGTCCGAAAATACACGACAACAACAACCGTTGGCTGGAAAAGTTTTTCTTCCATTTATTTCTAACATCACGGACCGTATTCGTAAAGATTTGGCCAAGTTTCGAGTGGAGACAATCTTTCGACCTACCAAGAAAATTAGTGAAAGTTTAAGATCGGTGAAAGACGCACGACATCCCTTAGCTACCCCAGGTGTGTATAAAATTCCGTGTAGCTGTGGCATGGTTTATATTGGAACAACTAAAAGGAGTGTTAATACCCGCCTAACGGAACACAAAAGGAACTGTAGATTGGGACAGATTGACAAATCAGCTGTAGCGGAACACGTTTTCAAAGACGGCGATCACGAAATAAAATTTAGTGAGACAAACGTGATAGCTAGGACCTCACGTTATTATACTCGCATGTATAGAGAAGCTATAGAGATCTACAAGCACGGAAATAATTTTAATAGAAAAGAAGAAGGATCAAAACTAGACAAGATATGGCGATCGACTTTGTACCAACGGAGTAACAATCGATTACCTGTAATCGGGAGAGATGGCACTAGCCAGAGATAGTTTTAAGTCGAAAGCACGTGGAGAGTGGTGGCGCCATCTAAGCGCTCTATATAAGCGGGACCACCAGCGCCTAGCAGCCAGTCGCCGACTCACCTCAGAAGACGTTGCCCGCAGTAGGCAACGAAACGTCAGGAAGGAGAAGCAGTTTTATATATGGACCACGGCAATTCAGCCCGGAAGTTTTAATTAATGAGAAGAATGTTCCTGGTGCCACTATACAGCAATTCTGGACGTGTGGAGTGTCCTATTGTCCTGCTGGAATTGCCCAAGTCAGTCGGAATGCACAATGGACACGTGTGGAGGCAGGTGATCAGTCAGGATGACTGCCTACATGTCACCTGACAAGAGTCGTGTCTAGACGTATCAGGGGTCCCGTATCACCCCAACTGCACACGCCCCACACAATTACAGAGCCTCCACGCCTCACATGTAGAGTCCATGGATTCATGAGGGTGTCTCCATACCCGTGCACATTCGTCCGCTCGACACAATTTGAAACGGGACTGGTCCGACCCGGTGACATGTTTTGTCCAGTCATCAACAGTCCAATGTCGGTGTCGACTGGTCTGGGCGAGGCGTAAAGCGTTGTGTCGTGAAGCCATCAAGGGTACACGAGAGGGCCTTCGCCTCCAAAAGCGGATACCGATGATGTTTTGTTGAATGGTTCGCACAATGACACTTGTTGATGACCCATCATTGTAATCTGCAGCAATTTGCGAAAGGGTTGCACTTTTGTGACACTGAACGATTCTCTCCAGTCGTCAGTGCGATCGTTCTTGCAGGATGTTTTTCCGGCTGCAGCCATGTCGGAGATTTCGTGTTTTATCGGATTCTTGATATTCATGATACTGTCGTGAAATGGTCGTACGTCAAAATCCGCGCCGACTTCAACACCACGTTCAAACTCACTTCAATCTTGATAACCCGACATTGTAGCGTTGCCGACTGCAGCGCCGTTTTCTGCATATTAAATATCTCATTCTGCCTGTTTAGACATCACTGCATTTGAATACGCATGCCTATACCAATTTCTTTGCCGCAGCGGTGTATATAAATATATACAGCTTGATGGGGATTAAGGCCACTTGAGTGCGGCTGCACTACCTCCGCTGAACACTTTAGGGTATCCCGATGTAGCGAGCAATGAGATGGTCGGCGGGGGGTGATACGTAAGTATTGTGGAAACCGGAATACATAAAAATGCGTGGTTATTGAAAGGACTGCGCACAAATTGAAGGAGCTTGTTGCGGAGCAGAAACAATAACTTTGAAATAAGCGCCTATAGTCTTGGAACTAATCCTTAACCAGTGAACGCTTTAAAACGTCAGTAACGATCAGGCAATGTGCCTTCAGTTCAGCAAGTTTGATGTATCTTTCACTCAGCAGTAGTATATGTTATAGAATGTGTTCAAAACGGAAACCATGATATTCAATGCAGGCGTAACATCTTTGCAGAAGATTCTAGCGTACTCTAGCAAGTACATAAGGCATTGCACTGACCTCATCAGATGCTGCAAGCATCTTAACGACAAGAGTTTCGGACATGTACGAATGAACATACAGCGACTAAGATCATTTCCGCGCTGATGCGCTATCTTTCCTGAACTCCAGCGTGTATTTAGCTGATGTAGCGAGCAAAGAGTTTGATGGACAGGGGCCGCTACGTAAGTAGTGTGCGACAAGTTGAGAATTTGTGTTGGACGAAAGCACACTCGTATAGCCAAAGCCGTTAACGCGACCGCTCGTGTAAAGCGATAAATTTGGGTTCGAGTCCCGGTGCGGCAGAAATTCTCACTTGTCACCACTGAATTGATTTCAGTGTCCAGTTGCGGCCGATGCCATATTTTATTTTATTTTGTCATGTATTTGTTCGGTTGCGGAATCAAGAATGGTTTCTATTCTTTCGGACATGTCAAATTCCCACCTTAAGATTAACTGCTAGGGTCAAAACTGCTCAAGGGTGTCCGTGTTTCACGATTAATTCTGATTCACTTACATACACTTACAGTCGGAGTTTTGCAACTTTATTGTCGTAGACAAGTGTTACATAAACTCGGTAGTGAGCCGAAATGCTGTTACTAAAGTGCGTTGCATATATATAGTTTTCGAGCAGTTTTCATGTGTACTTAAGATTTAGAAGATTTGATCATAAATATTTGGACACCTATTAGCGGACATTAATATGGGGTGTGTCCACGCTTTGCCTGTGACGCCTTGGACTCTGTTAGAGACATTTTCAAGAAGATGTCTGACTGTAAGTGGAGCAATGGGAGTCGATTCTTCCTCTAGAGCCGAAACCAGAGTAAATAGTGGAGGAGGAAGACGTTCTAACTCGTACCAAAGGTGTTCGGTTGTGTTCAGTTCGGTGCTCTGAAGAGGACAGTCGATTTCTGTTATGTTGTGTGTCCACAAATCAGCGCCTCACAAATGCTGCTTTGCGACAGGGTGCATAGTCATGCTGATATAAGCAAGCACCGTCCCTGAACTGTATGCATTACACATTGCTGTAAAATGTAGCCAAAATTCTTCCACATACAGCGATTTCTTGAGCTTAGTGTGGGGACCACACAATAATGACGAAAAGCCACTTTAAACCGTAACACCAGCTGCTTCATACTTTAGTGTTGGCACTAATACTGATGGCGGATAACGTTGTCCAGGCATTTGCCAAACTCACATTTTTCCATCTGATTACCACTAGGTATAGCGTGATTCCTGTCTCAAGATCACTTGTTACCAGCCATCTGTTGTCCAGCGGCGCCGCTCTTTACCTCACCTCAAACGTCGGTTGACGTCGACTGCCGAATTCTTGGAACCCCTCTCTGCAATGGTCGATGGGCGTTGCACTTCCGTACATGAGGCCTTTCTGGTCGTGTGGTTGTTCCTTCGCGTTTCCACTTGACAATCACATCACCAAAATTGGCGTTGGGAGCTTTAGAAGAATTGATATGTCCGTTGTGGATTTGTTGTTCAGCTGCGAGTGAATGACTAGACCACTTGTTCTCTCAGTCTGCTCTTACTGCTTCAATAGTGACAACACAGTGCTCTCCGCCTCCTTTTGTAGTGGCAGGTTTGCCTCTCGTGATATCTGATGGTAACTCCGAATTAGATAGGGATGTCCAGGCACTTTTAATCAGATAGTGTATATAGGACGGTCTGGGTCATTACCTCCAGATTAAACACTTCTCCAGATAATACTGCTTATTTTAGTCACAGTAGGAAACTATAATACTTCTACCTGTGATGTGGAGAATAACTTTTCTCAGTTACGTTTATTTGTTTAATTACTTATTTTAGTTTTGAATACCAACGAACTCCAAATGTTTATTTTTATTTTTGTAAAGCCATTGATTTCCTTTTGCATAAATAGTTCCAGCTGTGTGGCTGGGTACGTGATTTCCTGTCAGAAAGGTCGCAGTACATAGTAGTCGACGGAAAGTCATCGAATAAAACAGAAGTCATATCTGGTGTTCCCCAAGGGAGTGTTATAGTCCTTCTGCTGCTTTTGGTGCATCCAGACGATTTAGGAGACAATTTGAGCAGCACTCTTAGATTGTTTTACAGATGATGCTGTCATTTACCGCCTGGTAAAACCATCAGAAGATCAAAAACAATTGCAAAATGTCGTAGATACGATATCTCTGCGATACGAAAATTAGCAGTTGTCTCTGAATAACGAAAAGTCAGAGTTCACTCACATGAGTACTAAACAAAATCTGTTAAATTTCTGGTACACGAGAAGTCAACAAAGGTAAGGGCTGTGAATACAGCTAAATACCTAGCAATTACGATTATGAAGAGCTTGAACTGGAACGATCACATAGATAATGTTGTGGGAGAGGGCACATGCGGCCGCGCGTTGTCCTGGTGGAAAATGACCTGCAGGAGGGCCGGTGCCTCGGGCTGTAAAACCTCCATTATGTATTGGTACCTATTCAGATTGCCCTCACGCCGCAGAAGGCGAGATCGCCTGTTATAGGCCTTTGTCCGCTCGTCGCTCTACAACACGGTGTGCCCGGCTGCGTTCACCATGGCGGCGTCCGTCGAACGCTTATGCCGGCGTCACTGAAGCGGGACTCGTCCGGGAAGAAATACATTTTGCCTCTCAGCGCCCGTGTATCGGCTTTCACGTGTCCATCGCAGTCTGTGGCGTTAGTGAGTTCTAGTCAACTGTAGCCGACGCAGTGGCATGTGTGCCACCAGTCGGGCTCGCAAAAGACGGTGTCGAACGGGCGACGTAGACATGTCCACAGCCGTCGCCGTGCTTCAACGTCGTGGCAACTCTGTGGACGATGCAGTTCTGTCCGTTTGTGCCGAATGGACAGGACGGTGTGACGATCTCGCGCTATGGTCACGTTGTGTCGTCCAGTTCCCTGTGTCGCTGTCGGTGCTATGTACGCCACTCTTCTCTCTACTGGCCCCACATAAGCCTCATTGTTGCAGCAGTGTGCCCTGTACGAGCCGCAGTGTCACAGAACGGCAGACTCGCTTCCCGAAGAGCAATCATTCTTCCCCGTGCGGACGTACTCACAAGTCGATGGTCAACCCTGTGATGTTGGCGAGGCTTAGTGACCCTTAGTGACAGTTTCTCACTTCGGAAAATGGCTCCGCAATGGCAGAGCGTTGCGTAAAACTGACCTGTCCTTCACACGAAAGAGGGCGCTGTTGAGCCTATGTACATTCCGTGTTGTGTTGTTGTTGTCTTCAGTCCTGAGACTCGTTTGATGCAGCTCTCCATGTTACTCTATCCTGTGCAAGCTTCTTCATCTCCCAGTACTTAACTGCAACCTACATCCTTCTGAATCTGCTTAGTGTATTCATCTCTTGGTCTCCCTCTACGATTTTTACCCTCCACGCTGCCCTCCAATGCTAAATTTGTGGTCCCTTGATGCCTCAGAACATGTCCTACCAACCAGTCCCTTCTTCTTGTCAAGTTGTGCCACAAACTCCTCTTCTCCCCAATTCTATTCAATACCTCCTCACTAGTTAAGTGATCTACCCATCTAATCTTCAGCATTCTTCTGTAGCACAACATTTCGAAGGCTTCTATTCTCTTCTTGTCCAAACTATTTATCGTCCATGTTTCACTTTCATACGTGGCTACACTCCACACAAATACTTTCAGAAACGTCTTCCTGACACTTAAATCTTAAATGTTAACAAATTTATCTTCTTCAGAAATGCTTTCCTTTCCATAGCCAGTCTACATTTTATATCCTCTCTACTTCGACCATCATCAGTTATTTTGCTCCCCAAATAGCAAAACTCCTTTAGTACTTTAAGTGTCTCATTTCCTAATCTAATTCCGTCAGCATCACCCGACTTAATTCGACTACATTCCATTATCTTCGTTTTGCTTTTGTTGATGTTCATCTTATATCTTCCTTTCAAGACACTGTCCATTCCGTTCAACTGCTCTTCCAAGTCCTTTGCTGTCTCTGACAGAATTACAATGTCATCGGCGAACCTCAACGTTTTTATTTCTTCTCCATGGACTTTAATACCTACTCCGAATTTTTCTTTTGTTTCCTTTACTGCTTGCTCAATACACAGATTGAATAACATCGGGGACAGGCTACAACCCTGTCTCACTCCCTTCCCAACCACTGCTTCCCTTTCATGTCCCTCGACTCTTATAACTGCCATCTGGTTTCTGTACAAATTGTAAATAGCCTTTCGCTCCCTGTAGTTTGCCCCTGCCACTTTAGAATTTGAAAGAGAGTATTCCAGTCAGCATTGTCAAAAGCTTTCTTTAAGTCTACATATGCTAGAAATGTAGGTTTGCCTTTCCTTAATCTATTTTCTAAAGTAAGTCGTAGGGTCAGTATTGCCTCACGTGTTCCAACATTTCTGCGGAATCCAAACTGATCTTCGCCGAGGTCGGCTTCTACCAGTTTTTCCATTCGTCTGTAAATAATTTGCGTTATTATTTTGCGGGTGTGACTTATTAAACTGATTTTCACATCTGTCAACACCTGCTTTCTTAGGGATTGGAATTATTATATTCTTCTTGAAGTCGGAGGGTATTTCGCCTGTCTCATACATCTTGCTCACCAGATGGTAGAGTTTTGTCAGCACTGGCTCTCCCAAGGCTGTCAGTAGTTCTAATGGAATGTTGTCTACTCGCGGGGCCTTGTTTCGACTCAGGTCTTTCAGTGCTCTGTCAAACCCTTCACGCAGTATCGTATCTCTCATTTCATCTTCATCCTCTTCCATTTCCATAATACTGTCCTCAAGAACATCGCTCCTGTATAGACCCTCTATATACTCCTTCCACCTTTCTGCTTTCCCTTCTTTGCTTAGAACTGGGTTTCCATCTGAGCACTTGATATTCATACAAGTGGTTCTCTTTTCTCCAAAGGTCTCTTTAATTTTCCTGTAGGCAGTATCTATCTTACCCCTAGTGAGATAAGCCTCTACATCCTTACATTTGGTCTCTAGCCATCCCTGCTTAGCCATTTTGCACTTCCTGTCGCTCTCATTTTTGAGACGTTTGTATTCCTTTTTGCCTGCTTCATTTACTGCGTTTTTATATTTTCTCCTTTCATCAATTAAATTCAATATTTCTTCTGTTACCCAATGATTTCTACAAGCCCTCGTCTTTTTACCTACTTGATCGTCTGCTGCCTTCACTACTTCATCCCTCAGAGCTACCCATTCTTCCTGTACTGTATTTCTTTCCCCCATTCCTGTCAATTGGTCCCTTATGCTCTCCCTGAAACTCTCTACAACCTCTGGTTCTTTCAGTTTATCCAGGTCCCATCTCCTTAAACTCCCACCTTTTTGCAGTTTCTTCAGTTTCAATCTGCAGTTCATAACCAATAGATTGTGCTCAGAATCCACATCTGCCCCTGGAAATGTCTTTCAATTTAAAACCTGGTTCCTAAATCTATGTCGTACTATTATATAATCTATCTGATACCTTTTAGTATCTCCAGGATTCTTCCAGGTATACAACCTTCTTTTATGATTCTTGAACCAAGTGTTAGCTATGATTAAGTTATGCTCTGTGCAAAATTCTACAAGGCGGCTTCCTCTTTCATTTCTTCCCCCCAATCCATATTCACCTACTATGTTTCCTTCTCTCCCTTTTCCTACTCTCGCATTCCAGTCACCCATGACTATTAAATTTTCGTCTCCCTTCACTATCTGAATAATCTCTTTTATGTCATCATACATTTCATCAATTTCTTCTTCATCTGCAGAGCTAGTTGGCATATAAACTTGTACTACTGTAATAGTCGTGGGATTCGTGTCTATCTTGGCCACAATAATGCGTTCACTATGCTGTTGGTAGTTGGTTACCCGCACTCCTATTTTTTTATTCATTATTAAAGCTTCTCCTGCATTACCCCTATTTGATTTTGTATTTATAACCCTGTATTCACCTGACCAAAAGTCTTGTTCCTCCTGCCACCGAACTTCACTAATTCCCACTATATCTAACTTTAACCTATCCATTTCCCTTTTTAAATTTTCTAACCTACCTGCCGATTAAGGGATCTGACATTCCACTCTCCGATCTGTAGAACGCCAGTTTTCTTTCTCCTGATAACGACGTCCTCCAGAGGAGTCCCCGCCCGGAGATCCAAATGGGGGACTATTTTACCTCCGGAATATTTTACCCAAGAGGACGCCATCATCATTAACCATAAAGTAAAGCTGAATGCCCTCTGGAAAAATTACGGCTGTAGTTTCCCCTTGCTTTCAGCCGTTCGCAGTACCAGCACAGCAAGGCCGTTTTGGTTAGTGTTACAAGGCCAGATCAGTCAATCATCCAGACTGTTGCCCCTGCAACTACTGAAAAGGCTGCTGCCCCTCTTCAGGAACCACACGTTTGTCTGGCCTCTCAACAGATACCCCTCCGTTGTGGTTGCACCTACGGTACGGCCATCTGTATCGCTGAGGCACGCAAACCTCCCCACCAAAGGCAAGGTCCATGGTTCATGGGGGTAGGGTACATCCCATGTCGCTTCTATTTAAATCACTTATTGTGGTTTCGATGCTCTACTCGACCTTTTATCGTCGTGAGTTACAGACCATTGGTTCTGAATGTTTCACTTTTTACAAACGGTAATGTATTTCGTTTTACAGAGATTTATGAAGTGGTGGAATTATTGAGAGCGCGGCAGTTAATGGTAATATTTTTATGTTCTTGGGCGCTGATGACCTCGATTTTGAGCGCCCATAAACCCCAACACACACATTTTTATGTTCTTGCTTTGTCGGTAGGAAATTTGAGATGCTTGTTAAGGTAAACAGTGACTCAAAATACTCGTTACAGTTTACTGCTTCTATTGCAATGCACGTAATTTATGTAGGAAGAAATTGCAACGTATAATGCCTTTTTATGTTATTTTAGGTATGCATACAACTAAAATTAATACACGGTTCAGGGAACACTCCTAACCGTGGGCCTCCACAGTCGACGACCCACACACGTGCCAGTGTTAACACCACGATACCGACGGCTGCGACTGAAATGGGCACGTGACCATCGGCACTGGACACTGGCGAAATGTAAGAGCGGTGCATGGTCTATTAAGTGGCGATACCTTCCTTATCGTGCCGATAGGGGGGCGCGAATCCGTCGTCTTGGATACAGCTTCTTGACATCCTTATTGCGAGACGGAGACAAGGTGGCGGCGTTTGCATTATGCTCTGGGTGGAGAACATTGACGTGTGCATCCGTGGATTCAGCTGTACTCGTGAAAGGCACCATGATGGTCAGTCAATATCGTACACTGGCTGCAGACCACGTACACCATTTTACGACGTTCATGTGTCCTGACGGCCGTGAAATTTGTCAACAAGATGATGCACCACGTGACAAAAGTAGGAGTGTGATGGCGTGGTTCGAGGAACACGGTGGCAGGCTCCTGTTGGTATATTGGTCCACCCACTCGCCAGATTGCTACACTCCCTCGAATTTACGTGAATTGAATGTGTTTTGTGTGCTAACTGCCTCCACCGACCTACCAAGGCTTCATTGCTTTCATTCCATGACGCGTCGCCGCTATTATCTGTGCCAGTAATGCGGACATTCCGGCTAGTAGGTAGAGGGTGATATCATCTGGTTGATCATTATAGATTCACAGAGTACAGTAGAGCAAGAAGTGAGGTCTGAATCGTTTCAACAGTTCCTGTTCCAATAGTTTCACAGAGTGTCTCTTCCGTGCGTAACAGTGCAGTCGAGTTTCATTCCTAGGTACTTGGGATGTACGCAGTTGATTAATGTCGATGTTGGGAACTGCTTCTGCGGCTGCAGGAGATTGGTCTGTCGTTGGAGGGCTATATCGAAGCATACCATAACTTACTTTCCCTTCGTGGCTGGAAGAAAGGTTGAAGACGAGGGCCGCCAAGACTGAGCTTTGTAGTAGTTCATTATATGTCATCCTTGTGTTGCTTGTATTTGAATCAATTGTGACTTGAAAATATTGGTTACTGAGCGTATTGTGTATTAGGCATGGTATTGTTTGGCAGGATATGGCTGTTAGTCGTTTGTAGATGACTCTCTGGCTGCAGGCCGTCTCATACGCTGAGATGTTGACTATCTGATTATTCTATTTCAAAAGAGCGATGATTTTCTAATTTTTTAACTATTTGAAGATTTGGCCAGTTGCAGTTATCACAGAGAAGAATGTGCAAGCCATTTACATCTACATCTACATTTATACTCCGCAAGCCACGCAACGGTGTATGGCGGAGGGCACTTTACGTGCCACTGCATTACCTCTCTTTCCTGTTCCAGTCGCGTATGGTTCGCGGGAAGAACGACTGCCGGAAAGGCTCTGTTCGCGCTCGAATCTCTCTAATTTTACATTCGTGATCTCTTCGCGAGGTATAAGTAGGGGGAAGCAATATATACGATACCTCATCCAGAAACGCACCCTCTCGAAACCTGGCGAGCAAGCTACACCGCGATGCAGAGCGCCTCACTTGCAGAGTCTGCCACTTGAGTTTGCTAAACATCTCCGTAACGCTATCACGGTTACCAAATAACCCTGTGACGAAACGCGCCGCTCTTCTTTGGATCTTCTCTACCTCCTCCGTCAACCCGATCTGGTACGGATCCCACACTGATGAGCAATACTCAAGTATAGGTCGAACGAGTGTTTTGTAAGCCACCTCCTTTGTTGATGGACTACATTTTCTAAGGACTCTCCCAATGAATCTCAACCTGGTACCCGCCTTACCAACAATTAATTTTATATGATCATTCCACTTCAAATCCTTCCGTACGCTCACTCCCAGATATCTTACAGAAGTAACTGCTACCAGTGTTTGTTCCGCTATCATATAATCATACAATAAAGGATCCTTCTTTCTAGGTATTCGCAATACCTTACATTTGTCTATGTTAAGGGTCATTTGCCACCCCCTGCACCAAGTGCCTATCCGCGCCAATTCTTCCTGCATTTCGCTGCAATTTTCTAATGCTGCAACTTCTCTGTATACTACAGCATCATCTGCGAAAAGCCGCATGGAACTTCCGACACTATCTATTTCGTAGTATTGTCTTGGGCATGAACAATAAATTCCGGGTGAACACCATCAAAACCATGGGTTTTGTCTTGTTTCAAGTTTGTAACTGCGTTGGCGACTTCTCCTGAGAACGATTTGCAGAATCAGTCAGAGAATTTCGTCTGAGTGTCCTTAAATCTTGTTTACTCTCCATCGTATGTGACCTTTCATTAGGCGCTCTTGATGTTTTCACATTTGTATTTTCGGCCTCATTAGGGTGACGTAGGAGACTGTTTTTTAGTGTATGCAGCAAAGTTTTTGGGAGAAATTCATTTCTTCAACTGTTTGTGTCCATCTTTATCTTACAAAAGCATCCAAGCCTTGCAGAAGGTAATAAGCGATTTCTCTGTCGCGAATTTCTGCAAAATCTTATTTTATTTGTTATAGAATTACTATACAGTTCAACGTAGACAGGTACTCACTGTGGAAAGTTTTGAGGGGCAGAGAAGTCCCGCTGTGTTAGAAAGTAGCTGCGAAATCAGAGAGAGCACTACTACAGATTCAAAGGAGGACAAAACCTAGTCAACAAACAGAATGAGTCAGCCTGTGACTGGACGTCGTCTGCCAGCTTGAATGCTTTCTGCAGGTTTTCAGGCTAGCGACTGACGTGTTGCAACTGGTGATAGTTTCGTATGCTGACCTTCCATTTTATGGTAGTTTCACGCACACAATTATAGCAAAAACTCGTTTATTTACAATAAAAGGGAGGAACATTAGTGGTCATAATCCCGACGACAGCGCGGTCATTAGAGACGGAGCACAAACTTTGATTACGTAAGAATGAAGCACAAAATCGCTCGTACCCATTTGAAAGGAACCATCCCGTCAACTGCCTGAAACAATTTAGGGAACTCACGAATAACTTAAGTGTGGATGGTCCTACAGGAATTGGAACCGTTGTCTTCCCAAACGTGAGTCCCCAGTGCTAACAGTGGCGTCCTCTTGGGTTTCTTCTATCAACCAATCACTCCACACAACATGTGCCGACATGCAAACAACTTTCGGGAATAGGATAGAACACCACCAGTGTTTATTTCCATGCGAAATCAACTATCAGACTTTTCTGATAATGTTTGCAATGACATGTTGACCCGTAGCATAACCCGTAGTTTTGATTAGAATGAGAAGCAGTTTGGCAACAGCTAGTGAGCCTCTAAATCGTGTACTTGCATTGTCATACCTAGTACGCTGTCGACTTCTGCCGCTGCATCATTCGTATGGTATGTGAACATAAATTGTTTTTTCCCGTTTATTATGTTAGACGACCTACTGCAGTTCGTTTACATCACGTTTCTTGAACTGTGATTCGCTTATAGAAATAAACCGACCTTCTGTGGTGTATGATAGTGAACTTATGGTACTTGAGTGTCGTACTTGGTGGTTTTCATATTGCGAGTTACAGGAATACAAGGTCCAGTCACATTGATGTAAACACCTGTCATACGCCTGGGTAACCACCTTTTGCAGAGCAGACGTGCGGGAAGAGAGTCAGTGAGGTTCCAGAAGGTTCTACAGGGGTGCAGAGCCACCCCGACTACAGTGCTGTGGCCACCTGTGCTAGATTTCGAGATTGAGGACCGAGGCGCAAACAGACTGATTGAGATGCTTTCACAGATACTCGATTGGGTTTAAATGTGGGGAGTATTGTAAACTCATCCTGATCCTCTTCGAACCACACACATGGACTGTGAGCTGTATAACATGTTGGATTGTCCTGCTGGTAGATGCCATCATGCCGACGAAAAACATACTGGATGTAGGGGTGTACACAGTCCCCAAAGATACACTGAAGAGCCAAAGAATCTGGTACACCTGCCTATTATCGTTTAGCCTCCGCCCCTCCCCCTGTGCACACAGAAGTGCCGCAACACGACGTGGCATGAACTTCACTAAAGTTTGAACTAGTGCTGGAGGGTACAGACACCATGAATCATGCAGGGCTGTACATAAATCCGTAAGAGTACGTGGGGTGGAGACATCTTCTGTATTGCACGATGCAAGGCGTCTCAGTTATGCTCAATAATGTTCATGTTTGGGGAGTTTGGTAGCCAGCGGAAGTGTTTAAACTCAGAAGAGCGTTCTCCGAGAGACTCTGTAGCAATTCTGGAGGTGTGGGGTGTCAGTGTCCTGCTGGAATCGCCCAATTCCGGCGGAATGCACAATTGCCATGAGTCCATGCAGGTGATCCGAGAGGATGCATAGGTACATTCACCTGTCAGAGCTGTATCTAGACATATCAGGGGTCCCGTATAACCCCAACTGCACACGCCCCTCACAATTACAGAGCCTTCACCAGCTTGATCTGTCTCCTGCAGACATACAGGGTATATATATTCTTGAGGTATGGAGATACCTGTACACTTCCGTCTGCTCTGTACCATTTGAACGGAGACTCGTCTGACCAGGCAACACGTTAGTATTGGGACAAAGCTTGTTCTGAGCCACTCTGCATTCTTGCCATGTCTATCGAAGAAGGCGACGATGACGTTAGCTGAGTCAGTGTCTTGTATACTTGGCAGCAGCATATGATGTCACCCAAGATAGCGGCTATGACGTCATTCAAGATGGCGGATTTAGGCGGGAAGTTTGAATTTTGGCAGGAAGATAGGTGGGTGACCTCTCGTAACTAGATCCACCTCCCCTCCCCTCTCACAGAAAATGGCGGCAAGTTCAAATTCCATCAGGATAATGTAACACACCTCTACTAACCTAAGACAGATGGTGGGATGATATTTCAATTGGGCTACCTCCACTAACCTAAGTGATCCGACACTCACCTCTTCATAGGGATTCACCAGAAGTCTGTATTTTGGAGGGAATATAGGTCAATTGGGCTAACTCTACTACCCTAAGAAAATGGCGAGAAAGAAAGGACACTTGGGCTACCTCCAATAACCTGTGACCTGAATGCCACCTCTTCCTAGGGATCAGTGGGGTAAAGGACCCAGCCTGTGCTGGGCATAAGTCTGTATTGAGGCACTACTGCCATCCAGTGTCGTCGCCATGGGGTGTGGAGTCCAACTGACCTAGTACACAGTACTGCCTCCAGAGGGCACTGGCATCCATTTCATAACATAACCCAAGATGGCTATCTGGAGAGGAAAATGACCCACCATGTGCTGGGCTGCTGGATAGAGGAAGAGAGATAGTATATTTATCACACTGGTACAAAACACAAGCTCTGACATGCTTGGGATCATGCCACACAGCCTACAGCCTTTAAACTACTCCTAAATAATGCACTACAAAAAACTTGTAAATTACCGAAATAATTTCACTACACAGAATACAAACATGCAAACTGCTCCTAAATAATACAGTACAGTCATGTGCAGACACAAAATCAACTCGTAAACCATATAAATAATGCATAGCATAGCCTGCCGATCTGTTCGCAAACAACACGTGCAGGCAGCTCGTGCTGCCCCCCCCCCCCCCCCTCCTGCCCACTGGACCACACAGGAGGCTATTGCACATGTTCCCAGAATTCGGGATGCAACGGCACCTCCCACAAAGTGACGCACAGGTGACTGGGAGAATGAGGCGACAGCAACCCTTTCATACTTGACACTAGAGAAATTCCTCTCGAAATACATGATGACCTATGCACTATTGCCAATGTGAGCGGATGGTAGCGAAGACCTACTTGCACAGCGCAGACACTCCAAGGGCATGCACGTCGACTCCAGACACGCTTGCTAATCGTCAACTTTCAAAGTCATGTACTGCACACCTGTTCACAAAATAATGCAACAAACACCAAAACACCTAATAAATGCTCAAACCATAATTCATGTCTAATGCTCTGAGCACTTACACCGCCAGAAATAATCAAGTGCACAAATACTCAGTACATGTAAAAAAACGCTTCTGAACTATCATCAACCGCAACTATCACAGATCCCCAACGCGCCCCACAGGTCTAGCCACCGCGAGCCAGTGCAGGAGCGCTGCAGACGGCATGTGAAAGTTCTTCGACTGTTATGCTAACGTCACTTGTGTCTACCTAAATTAGCGCCGAGTCATCGGTCGGGCCACGCGCGCGTGTGTTTGCTGCTATTGGTGTGTGTCTCTACTTGTGGTCCAGAGAAGACCTAACTGCCGAGCGACTCACCATCGCGGACGCTATAGAAATCGTTTCCAGAATAGCTTAGGGTACATTGTTCCTCGCGATCCTAACGGAAATTGCGAGCTGTGTCTAGCGTGTAAGCGTACCCAGCGCGTTTAACGCTTCTCGGCGAAATGTTCGTCCTGCTGTCAGTATACGTCTCAGAAACGTTAAACGTTCACACCGTTAAAAAGTATGTGCACACATCCGAAAACACCATTAATCGTAAGCATTCTTGTTGTTTGGAAAGAGATCACTGTCTAAGCTCAGATGGGGAGATATCAGAACAATTGTGCAAACTGAATTCGAAGCACTGTCATACAGAAGAGAAAAGTCCCGAATTTTCTGTATCCTACAGATACAGATCTGGAGATGTCCTAATGGCACAGTGGCGGATGAGTGAAGGCATCCCCGCCAGAGTTGGATGGTCTGCTTCAACTTGTCTTTGAACACTTGCTTTCTCAGAACTTCCCATACATACCTTACCTCCATTCTTGTTTGAATCAGTTTGTAGACACTCCTGTGTCCCAGCACAAAGGATTGTTGTTGTGGTCTTCAGATCAGAGACTGAGTTGATGCAGCTCTCCATGCTACTCTATCCTGTGCAAACTTCTTCACCTCACAGTACCTACTGCAACCTACATCCTTCTGAATCTGCTTAGTGTTTTCATCTCTTGGTCACCCTCTACGATGTTTACCTTCCACGCTGCCTTCCAATACTAAATTGGTGATCCCTTGATGAGTTAGAACATGCCCTAGTAACCGATTCCTTCTTCTAGTCAAGTTGTGCCACAAATTTCTCTTCTCCCCAGTTCTAGTCAGTACCTCCTCACAGAGCGAGGTGGCGCAGTGGTTAGCACACTGGACTCGCATTCGGGAGGACGGCGGTTCAATCCCGTCTCCGGCCATCCTGATTTAGGTTTTCCGTGATTTCCCTAAATCGTTTCAGGCAAATGCCGAGATGGTTCCTTTGAAAGGGCACGGCCGATTTCCTTCCCAATCCTTCCCTAACCCGAGCTTGCGCTCCGTCTCTAATGACCTCGTTGTCGACGGGACGTTAAACACTAACCACCACCACCAGTACCTCCTCATTAGTTATGTTATGTGATCTTCCCATCTAATCTTCAGCATTCTTCTGTAGCACCACATTTCGAAAGCTTCTTTTCGCTTCTTGTCTAATCTTTTTATCGTGCATGTTTCACTTCCATACATGGCTAACCTCCATACAAATACTTTCAGAAACGACTTCCTGACATTTAAATCCATACTCGGTGTTAACAAATTTCTGTTCAGAAACGCTATCCTTGTCATTGCCAGTCTACATTTTATATCTTCTCTACTTTGACCATCATCAGCCACTCAGCGGCCTTATTGGTGTGCAAATTCCAAGGTTCCCCTCCACTGGACAGCAGTCAGCAAGGGTGCATGAGCCAGGCACCCACTGCAGAGGCCCGTACGCAGCAATGTTCGCTGAACGGCCGTTGAGGAGAAACAATTGGTACCGCTTGGTTCATCTGGTCGGTCAGTTGCTCAATACTCCTACGTCTATTCCCCCGTAGACGTCTCCGCAGCCATCGTGCACCCTTGTCATCTATGGCCCCTAGTGCACCACAGATGTCTCACGGCCGGTCTTGGATAGCGCCACTTTACCTTGCACGGTATTCCTTAAACATGGAGGCCTGCGAATAGTTTACAAAGCTAGCCGTTTCAGAGATGCTTCCAGCCATTGCCCGAAAGCCAGTGGTAAGTCGCTGCATTTCCACATTACGTCAAGGACGGCACTGTTTTCCACTTTTTGGCGCGGAACGTAGTCAGTGGTCACAGTAATGTGACTTCACCGTGTATTTCTTTTTTGTGAATAATGGTGCAATAAACATTTCTCATGAACTGGTCGTTTTCGATACTGTTTGTTGTTTTAAAATGTTGTGACATAGTATGTCGGCATGAAATAAGTGTGTGTTTAAATAGGGAGATATTTTCAGCCAGACCATGTAAACTATACATATAATCGCTTCAACCTTTCTCAGTGAAACCTTATCCTACACCGTTTGCACAAAGGGAGGCAATGTACAAAGAAATTGAAACGTTGGTGGGATGTGGAGTTATAGCAAGAAGTTAGAATGAATAGAATAGCTGGTTATTATAGTAGATGAAAAGGTTGTGCTGTAAGAGTTGTCATAGTTGCTGGAATACAAAGGTTCCATTGAATTTTGTCGCGTGTTCTCGAAGACATTCAAGAATAGTTTTGTTTAGCAGGTGTACCGGTATGAAATGAGCATTTTTTTGTGAAAATTAAACACTAATTTTGAATTGAAAAGTAAAAACACTTTATTCAAAGTACTGACCATTGCTTTCTACACATTTTGACCACTTTTCTGGCAATTTGTGGACACCACGCCAGTAGAAATGTTCGTCTTTTGAAGTAAACCAATCAGACACCCAATTTTCGACATCTTCGTAGGAATCGAAGTGTTCCTCAGCCAATGCGTGTCCCATTGATGAAAATAAATGGTAGTCGGAAGGGGCCAAGTCTGGTGAATACGGAGGGTGGGGTAGCAGCTCCCAGTCAAGTGTTTTGATTGTATCCTGAACCAATTTTGCTTTGTGTGCAAGTGCATTGTCGTGCAAAAAAATTACTTTGCCATGTCTTCTGGCCCATTCTCGTCTTTTTTCGATCAATGCATAGTTCAAATTGATCATTTGTTGTCTGTAGTATTCTCAGTTTCACCTGGTTTTAGAAGCTCATGATACACCACACCTTTCTGATCCCACCAAACACAGAGCATTGTCTTCTTGCCGAATCGATCTGGTTTTGCAGTCGTTGATGATGGTTGTCCCGGATTAACCCATGATTTTCCCGTTTTGGATTCTTAAAATAAATCCATTTTTCATCGCCAGTATCAATTCGATGCAAAATTGATTTTCTTTCATGTCTTTGAAGCAAAATTTGACAAATGGTTTTTCGGTTTTCCATCTGTCTGTCATTCAATTCATGTGGCACCCATTTTCCACACTTTTGGATCTTTCCCATAGCTTTCAAACTGTCAGAAATTGTTTGTTGTGCAACATTTAGCATTGCTTCCATTTGCTTCTGACTCAAAGTATCATCTTCATCCAACATTGCTTGCAATTCGGCGTCTTCGAACTTTTTTGGTGGTCTTCTTACATCAAAATCATAATTTCTGAACCGTAGAAACCATCTTTTGCATGTTGCCTCTGGTAGAGCATGATCACCATATGCCTCGACAAGCATTCGATGGGATTCTGCAGCACTTTTTTTCAAATGAAAACAAAAAATTAATGCTTTCCGTAAGTCATCACTTTCTGGTACAAAATTCGACATTGTTAACACGATGAAAACATATGATTTTGTTTGTTCCATGATGTATATTAAATATCTTTGACAGATGTAATACCAACCAGCAAAAAAAAAAAAAAAAAAAATGAAGGCTCGTTCACAACAAAATGTTCTATCGACACATTTGTATCTCAACGCTCATTTCGTACCGGTACGCCTGGTATTTCAGAATATTTTATGTTGATAGTATAGTTTGCTTGAACCTCTTGCCTTTTTTGTTTTTTTTTATTTTTTTTATTTTTCGTCGTCCTAAAACCTAATTGGTGCATGAGTAAATCTCATTGTTAAATAATTTCCTGTTTCGACTATGTCTGTGACGTCTATATATTCTAAGATCTGGTATATCATTGCATCCCAGGGGTGATTACAAGAGTCAAAATTCTAACAGATATCATTCCGAGTCAGTTTCATTCTAGCTTTGTATCTGTGTTTACTGTGCATCTAAGGAACGTGCTGTCCGTTGCAATGTGAAGGTGGTCAAGGACCGTCAAATGCCTGTGAGCACTATGGGACGCAACATATGAGGTCATCAGTCCCCTATACTTAGAACTATTTAAACCTAAGGACATCACGCACATCCGTGCCCGAAACGAACCTGCAGCGCGGCTCCGGATTGGGGCGCCTAGAACCGCTCGGCCACCAAGGCCGGCCAAGGACCGTCACATCCTCCGCAGTTCCATAGTTAATTCATAACGTGTAGTCATTTTCGTTCTGTATCAAAGTGTTTGATGTAAAACTTGTTGTCATGTCTCGTCTCTCATGTTCACAATTTCGAAAAATCGGTTGAACGTGTATGCCAGATATTTCATTATCGTTTTCGCAACGGCGCTGTGTTGACTGTCCTAATGATGCGTACATTCTGAGAACATAACAGATTCTGTTAAACGCATCTGTAATGCGATCTTGCAGTTACTGCTTTCTGCATACGAGCAACATAAACCGAAGAAGTGTCATGTCCATGCAGCAAAATGTGTAGTGGGTTGAGGCCCGATGGTCAAGAATGGCAGAGCCCGGCATTGTCCAATCACCACTCACGCTAATCGCTAATTGTCGTTAGATGTTACGAAGGTAGTGGTCTGGTGTGCAGTCGTGCATAAATTCCCTTACAGTCATTGTGTACGCCAGAACCTACCCTAGTAACTCTGATAGCACATTGTGTAAGGAGTTTAAGTATTGAGGCTACAGGCCTCGTCTAATGCAGTGACTCCTAGGGTCCTTACCCATACATAATGGTAAAACCGACACTTTTGACTCGTGTGAACAGTAGTGTAGGGGTCGTTCTCCAAAAATGCAGGATTGGGTTAAGATGTTGTCCGCGGCGCTCACGGAATACATGTCCGTGACAGACGTTGGTTGCAATGTGTACTTGGATCAGGATAGGCTGCTGGTCGCTGACTGCTTTCGTAGTAACCGGAACTAATCGATACTGGGGCTAGGATCCTCTTCGAATGCTGTACCATATACGTAAATTCAGTTTGGGTACACTCACAGACAGGGACGCAACTGCAGCCATGAGCGCCCCGTGCGATGCGTTACTTACTTATTTATATCTACACAGTCCCTTTTAGATTGTGACATAGGTGGCTGATAAATATTTATAGTTTTTGCGCTGAAATATGGGTCTGGGGTTGTCCAAGCACGTTCTTGCGAAATATACGGCGTCTCTCATCGAAATGTGCCAGTTGAGATTTTTCAGCATTTCTGTTAGTCTCGTTCCCCAGCCAGACAATCCTGTGATCATATGCATTCCCCTTGTCCTTCTAGTAGTAAGTAACCATTCTTGATTCAGTGTAGAAACATACGTATTCTTGAAGGATTTTTAGCAAGGAAAAAGAAAGTTCCGGTTTTGCAACAGACGCAGGTAGTTTTCGACACCTGAGCACGGTTGTGCATGCGCCGGAGTAACCTGATAGCAAGTCTGTTAAGTCTTGTACTCCACTGGAAACTTAATAAATATGTCAAAGAGAAACTGATGTGGTTCTTTTTTCAGAATTTTGTCACCGACGCTAGATATGCAAAACGTGGTGTATTACTCCGCAGCGCTCTGTAACTTAATTCATTATTTGAAACCAGGTTTTTAGTTGAGACAAATGTGCATATGTCATCGGGCAAATAAAGTGTGATTCTAGGTGTCGTTAATGTCTTGGTTAGCCTCTTTACAGTTTTACTCATGAGATGCTTCAGCTTTCACTGACGTTGAAAGTTTAGTCAAAGGGTTTCTCTAATGATTCTTTTGGCAGCACCGTTACAAAGACGTCTTATGCAGCTGCAACACCCATACTTTCATATTTCAAGGCCGTACGTTCTATATTGATGTCTTCTGCTATGTAGTATTCAACAACAGTGCGTCGTTTTCAAGACCTATTGCTCCGCTTCGTTACATGTCTTACCACTAAGAATTCACTTTTCAGAGCGATCAGATCTCCAGCGAGTGTTTACCAATGTGTATAAATGTCAGCCAAACAATCCGGGTTTTAGTCTCTGCAGAAGTCACTGACCAACTTTTTCAATCTGCCACTGTCGCATGCTGAAGCAAAACAAACAAAAAAATATGTATGTTGTTTCCTGTTCCGAGATATACGAATGTTTCTCAATTAGCCTCGACAGCACTTTTACGGATTAAATTTGAATTGTTACTTCATTGTGTTTTTTTCTATAGCGTTGACCACAACATTAACACATTTCTAGGGCGTTTTACTCTGTAGATTCAATCAATTCGTGTTCGATTCTTAATGTAGTCTAATCTTTGACTTGAATAAAGGAGATGAATGATTGGATATCTCTGAAGGATATCCACAACTACCAATGCTTATTTTAACGTAGCGTAAGAGTTCACTTGACTGATCGGTTTTACTAGTTTTATCCTTTTTGCTCTCCATATTTCATTTTTCCTTACTTTCCTTTGCCTTCGTCTTCCTCGGAGTGTCTCTGCCCAGTCGCAACCTGATACTGTCACTGGATAGCTCCCTTAAACATGCGGTGATTATCTTCCACAGGTGCTCTAAGAGTAAACAAGGAATCGGGAGGCGACGCAGTTCCCAACAATATAGGGGTCCGTGCAGCGGGCCAGGACGTTGCTGGGCACCAGTTTGAGACGAGACAGTAGGGCTGCAACACGAATCTGTCCGTCCCCAGTCAGCGATAACCGAAGGAAACCGTGGAATACAGGACGAGCACGGGACGACGACAGCAGGCAAAAGGTAAGCTAACGACAAACATCTGAAATCTTGCCCATGCATGCCACCAAAAACACGCGCATCTGATCGATTGCATCCTTCTGCGGACGTACAACATAAATTCTCACAGGGTGTTTAACAGAAAGTGAATTTCACACTATTATGTCAGGCAAAGTAAATTTTATTGAGCGCCGCGCTACACTTCAAAAAGAACAGATTCATGTCACCGTTCTTCAACGTATTGACCAAGGCTCTGCAAACAATCGGTGGAGCGTTCTAACAATCCCTCAATTCGTCGTCGATAGAAATTTCCTCCTAAGTCACCGAGTCTTTGCCGAACCACTGTGTGAACGTCCTCGGTTTTGGAAAACCTCTTTCCCTCAGGCGTTCTTTCTGTTTGCCGAAAAGATGGAAACTGCACTTGGCAAGGGCTTCCCTATCAGCATGACCCTCGTCTATGCGGCCACAGTCAAATTGTTGGCACTATTTCAGTACAGCTGGACGCGACGTTGCCTTTCGTCCGCATACCCCCAGAAGTTCACGGTGAATGTGTGTGGATTTGAGACGTTTTTCCCACGAGGATCCTAATGCCTAGCGTATTCGTACGTTCCCAGTTGCTCCGCTGTTTAAGTCGCAATATTGATGCACCTGTTATAGCCGTACTGCTGCAGAACTGTGTCCTCACGAGACTCGGAAAATGTACTCTTCTCTGACAGCGAGCGGTTACTAGTGCCCATTGGTCTTAGCATTGGTTGACATCTGTAACTGACGTTGTGAAGTCCATCGTTACTCTAATCTTGAAGGGTCACAGAGCAGACAGAGCTATGTGTGCATACTAACGTAGAATTAACGACTAATTAGGAGTTCTCTGTATATAGCAATGGCTGTAAGCCGAATTTAAAATGAAGTTCCACAAGATGTTATCATTATCATAATTTGTGGAATGTCCGACTTATTCTTTTGGGGCCACAGCTTTAAGGTTTTATCAGGGTCGCCAGCAACGTGTTCCTGAATATCTATTTTAGTTTTCCTGTTTTCTTACTTACACTCATTAGCCAGAACATTATGACCACCTACCTAATAGTCGGTTTGTGCACTTTTGGCACGGGTAACATCGGCGACGCATCGTGGCATGGCAGCAGTGAGGCCGTGGTATGTCGCTGGAGGTAGTTGCCACCGTATGTTCACAAACAAGTCAACTAATTCCCGTAATTCCAGGGAGAGTGGCAATGAGCTCTGACGCCACGTTCAGTCACATCCCAGATGTGTTCGATCGGGCTCAGACCTAGGTGGGGGCCAGCACATCAATTGGAATTGGCCACTGTGTTTCTTGAACCACTCCATCACACTGCAGGCCTTGTGACAGGACGCATCATCTTACTGAAAAATGCCACTGCCGTCAGGAAACACGATTGTCATGACGCGACTACGTGGTCTGCAACCAGTTTACGATACTCCTAGGCCGTCATGGTACCTTGTGTGAGCTCCACTGGACCCGTGGATGCCGACATGAATGATCCCCAGCGCATAGTGGAGCCGCCGACAGCTTGTCTCTGTCCCGTTGCTTACGTGTGCATTTCGGCTGTATTTGCCGATTTCGTGGTGTTAACATTGGCACATTGTTCGTTCGTCGGCTGTGAAGTCACAGACAGCACGCTCACTGATACTACACGGACCGTGCGTGTGTCTGACCAGGATTCATTCCTCGTGAGGTGACGCTGCTGTCCCGTGGGTAGGTTTGTATCGTCAGTAAGTCGTTGGTCACAATGTTCTGGCTGATCAGTGTATCTGTTAATACTGACGTAAAATTAGCGGCTAATTGTGATTTCTTTGTATTTAGCAACGGCTCTAAGTGGGATTTCATGTGAATTTCAACAAAATGCTTTCATTATTATAATTAGTGGAACGTGCGACTTGTTCCCAAAAATTTTAGGGCCACAGTTCTGTCGTGTCATCGGGGTTGCCAACAACGTTTTCTTTATATCTGTTTTATGTTTCCCCTTTTCATACTTGTGGCTTTAGTGACAGTTTCAGAACGTCTGACTATTTCAACGCTATCTTACACGATGTGAGCTAGTTTGATATCTTGGCTGCATTTTCCTTCTTTTATTGTATTTTTTACGTTTAATCATGTATGTTTCACTAATTTTCGTATGAGCACTCGTGGTTTGTAGTCTCTGAACCACACACACACACACACACACACACACACACACACACACACACACACTAACACAATAGTAATTTAGACGTGTCTGAGAATGTCCATCAGGATTCAACTGTATAGATATTTCTACCTACGACTTCCTAGTGACGCTCGTACATTGTAATTAGTGTTTACCGTTTGTGTCCAATAGATTTGCACATTGTCGGAAAGAAAGAAATCAGTAACAGCAGGTACTTGCGTGACATCAAATACTCAGTAGATCGTTTCCGTTTGTGACGGAAGTGCCGTACAGTAGCTTCAGATAACACGGGAGGCCGTCGTGTCCCCTAGTGTTGATTACAGAAAGCAACGTTGGTGCTCCGTCGACATATCAGAGTACCTGGCGCACGGTCGTGTTTTTCCGCTGTCCTCTGTCTCTCCAGACGTGAGTGAGTTGTTGTATGAGTTCGGTAAAAATTGCAACCAGTCAGAGAAATAGGCTATCCGTGACGCTCCTCTGACTTAGGTCAGTGAGGCCACGAGGTGACGCATAGTATAGGACGTTTGGCTCGTATTTTTTTATTAAAAAAAAGCGGGACCCAATTTACCAGACAAGTTATATCTCCTGGTTTACACCTATCGCTTCGACGACGTTTGCAGCAGCTTGGACTATCAGCTCGGAGACCGTGGCTGCGGTTACTCTTGACGCTGCATCACAGACAGGAGCGCCTGCGATGGTGTACTCAACGACGAACCTGGGTGCACGAATGGCAAAACGTCATTTTTTCGGATGAGTCCAGTTTCTGTTTACAGAATCACGATGGTCGCATACGTGTTAGGCGACATCGCGGTGAACGAACATTTGAAGCGTGTATTCGTGAACGCCATACTGGCGTATCACCCGGCATGATGGTATGGGGTACCATTGTTTACACGTCTCGGTCACCTCTTGTTCACATTGATTGCACTTTGAACAGTGGACGGCCGGCCGAAGTGGCCGTGCGGTTAAAGGCGCTGCAGTCTGGAACCGCAAGACCGCTACGGTCGCAGGTTCGAATCCTGCCTCGGGCATGGATGTTTGTGATGTCCTTAGGTTAGTTAGGTTTAACTAGTTCTAAGTTCTAGGGGACTAATGACCTCAGCAGTTGAGTCCCATAGTGCTCAGAGCCATTTGAGCCATTTGAACAGTGGACGTTACATTTCTGATGTGTTACGACCCGTGGCTCTAGCCTTCATTCGGTGCCTGCGAAACCCTACATTTCAGCCGGATGATGCACGACCGCATGTTGCAGGTCCTGGATACAGAAAATGTTCAACTGCTGCCCTGGCCAGCACATTCTCCAGATCTCACACCAATTGAAAACGTCTGATCAATGGTGGCCGAGCAACTGGCTCGTCACAATACGCCAGTCACTGCTCTTGATGAACTGTGGTATCGCGTTGAAGCTGCATGGGCAGCTGTGCCTGTACACGCCATTCAAGCTCTGTTTGACTCAATGCCCAGGCGTATCAAGACCGTTATTACGGCTAGAGATGGTTGCTCTGGGTACTGATTTCTCAGGATCTATGCACCCAAATTGCTTGTAAAGGTAATCACATGTCAGTTCTAGTATAATATATTTGTCCAATGAATACCCGTTTATCATCTGCATTTCTTCTTGGTGTAGCAATTTTAATGGGCAGTGGTGTATTATTCGTCAGAGCTCCAGCGCTCCCGCACGCTTCTTAGGTGTCCAGAGGGAAAGCATAAAATGCTCTTCTTCTCATCTAACATAGCATTCTAATTACAGAGAAGAGTGATGAAATTTCCTAACAGAAACACGAGATACATTTTCTGAGCGAGCTATGTGTGGAGCAAAAGCATACTGCAGTGATTTCACCGTACTGGTTAATACTGAAGCCACTGGTAACTGCTTAGCTCCTTCCGTTTCCGAATCCAAGAAAACCGCTCCACTTCTAGAACTATCATCTCCTACGTTGATAACGAGTGGATCAGCAACAAAATCGACGAAGCTACCCTGGCACCGCATTTTCTCCATTTATGACGTGCCGTTCTACAGTATATCCTGCCAACGTTAGGCAGTGACATCCGAAAAACCTGCGTGCGTTAGTTGCAGTACGTCTGACAACTTGACATCCGTGTTATTTCTCCGGCTATACGAGGTGTGGCTAGAAAAAAACCGGACTAGTATTGGTGAAACAATAAAACGAATGCAATAAGGCTGAAAGTCGCGTGGCCTGTCACGTGACTCTCGCTCCGCCTACTGCTCGAGTTTCATCTGCCTCCTGCACTCAGTCTGCCCGTGGCATCTGTTTTAAGTAGTTGACATTTTGTCTGTGCGTCGGAAAATGTTGAGTGTACAGAAAGAATAGCGCGTTAACATCAAATTTTGTTTCAAACTAGGAAAATCTACAAGTGAAACGTTTGTAATGTTACAACAAGTGTACGGCGATGATTGTTTATCGCGAACACAAGTGTTTCAGTGGTTTGAACGATTTAAAGATGGCCGCGAAGACACCAGTGATGACACTCGCACTGGCAGACCATTGTCAGCAAAAACTGATGCAAACATTGAAAAAATCGGTACACTTGTTCGACACTTTCCTTGTCAACTCCTGTTAACTCAGACACTGCCCTGATTGTTAAACGGCGACAAGAGTTTCGGACATTTACGAATGAACATACAGCACACACATATAAATATATACGACTTGACTGCGACTAAGATCATTTCCGCGCTGATGCGCTATCTTTCCTGAACTCCAGCGTGTATTTAGCTGATGTAGCGAGCAAAGAGTTTGATGGACAGGGGCCGCTACGTAAGTAGTGTGCGACAAGTTGAGAATTTGTGTTGGACGAAAGCACACTCGTATAGCCAAAGCCGTTAACGCGACCGCTCGTGTAAAGCGATAAATTTGGGTTCGAGTCCCGGTGCGGCAGAAATTCTCACTTGTCACCACTGAATTGATTTCAGTGCCCAGTTGCGGCCGATGCCATATTTTATTTTATTTTGTCATGTATTTGTTCGGTTGCGGAATCAAGAATGGTTTCTATTCTTTCGGACATGTCAAATTCCCACCTTAAGATTAACTGCTAGGGTCAAAACTGCTCAAGGGTGTCCGTGTTTCACGATTAATTCTGATTCACTTAAATACACTTACAGTCGGAGTTTTGCAACTTTATTGTCGTAGACAAGTGTTACATAAACTCGGTAGTGAGCCGAAATGCTGTTACTAAAGTGCGTTGCATATATATAGTTTTCGAGCAGTTTTCATGTGTACTTAAGATTTAGAAGATTTGATCATAAATATTTGGACACCTATTAGCGGACATTAATATGGGGTGTGTCCACGCTTTGCCTGTGACGCCTTGGACTCTGTTAGAGACATTTTCAAGAAGATGTCTGACTGTAAGTGGAGCAATGGGAGTCGATTCTTCCTCTAGAGCCGAAACCAGAGTAAATAGTGGAGGAGGAAGACGTTCTAACTCGTACCAAAGGTGTTCGGTTGTGTTCAGTTCGGTGCTCTGAAGAGGACAGTCGATTTCTGTTATGTTGTGTGTCCACAAATCAGCGCCTCACAAATGCTGCTTTGCGACAGGGTGCATAGTCATGCTGATATAAGCAAGCACCGTCCCTGAACTGTATGCATTACACATTGCTGTAAAATGTAGCCAAAATTCTTCCACATACAGCGATTTCTTGAGCTTAGTGTGGGGACCACACAATAATGACGAAAAGCCACTTTAAACCGTAACACCAGCTGCTTCATACTTTAGTGTTGGCACTAATACTGATGGCGGATAACGTTGTCCAGGCATTTGCCAAACTCACATTTTTCCATCTGATTACCACTAGGTATAGCGTGATTCCTGTCTCAAGATCACTTGTTACCAGCCATCTGTTGTCCAGCGGCGCCGCTCTTTACCTCACCTCAAACGTCGGTTGACGTCGACTGCCGAATTCTTGGAACCCCACTCTGCAATGGTCGATGGGCGTTGCACGTCCGTACATGAGGCCTTCCTGGTCTTGTGGATGTTCCTTCGCGTTTCCACTTGACAATCACATGACCAAAAATTGGCGTTGGGAGCTTTAGAAGAATTGAAATGTGCGTTATGGATTTGTTGTTCTGCTGCCAGCCAATGAATAGTCCACTCGTTCTCTCATTCTGCTCTTACTGCTTCAATAGTGACAACACAGTGCTCTCCGCCTCCTTTTGTAGTGGCAGGTTTGCCTCTCGTGATATCTGATGGTAACTCCGAATTAGATTGGGATGTCCAGGCACTTTTAATCAGATAGTGTATATAGGACGGTCTGGGTCATTACCTCCAGATTAAACACTTCTCCAGATAATACTGCTTATTTTAGTCACAGTAGGAAACTATAATACTTCTAGCTGTGATGTGGAGAATAAATAAGTGCTATTGATGTTTTAGTTTCCGTGAGCATGAACAGCGGTTAAACATATGCCACAAGGAAGAAGAAACTGAAGAATTTCGTTCCCCCGAATATTTCGGTTTGCGCCAAGTTGCTAATTCACTTCATGTCATAACTACAAATTAGATGTTTTTCGGGACACCCCCACTTTGACTAACTAGGAAATTATTTCGCATTTCCGCCGTGGCGTAATTTATTAAAAGGCTGGCCAATACGATCAGATGCAGTAGAAAATCTGTAATGCAGCGGTGGCTATCACTTCTTGTCTTGGCGACATACGATCTGTAGCGACTGTCTCAAATAAGCAACACGTCCTTGTATTTATCTTTCTAAAGCTTTATGCCGAGTTCATTCGAGGTAGTGACTGCACATTACAAAGATACGTATTATTATTATTATTATTATGTGCGATTGGACCCATACGGATCACGCAAAGCTTTTCCGATTCAATTTTTTAATTCTCCAAACTTCTCTCATTCTTTCCCCATGAATTCTCTTTCTTTCCTCTGTCCATTTTGTCCCCTGTCTCTTGCAAACTTCATTCTCGGGTTGTACTTTCCAACTATTGATTTTTTGCCTGTATACATTTCTGTTTATAACTTCTGAAGAATTTATTTGTGCATTTGCTAGATCTGTTTTGGTTACTTGTATCCAGGGTATGGTTTTCAATTTTTCAATGTATATTAAAATTTTGTGGGAGAGTCTGGGTGTTTGGAGTCTGTGGATATGACCGTAAAATTTTAGTCTTCTTTTCCGGATGTCTGCGGCGAGGTTAGATAATTTTTCTGTAGTTTTCCGAGACTGTAACCTGTATCCATCTTCAGTTCTTTTTGGGCCAAGAATCTTTCTGATAATTTTGCGTTCCTCTTTCAAGATGCCTTCCAGGTCGCCTTTTCTATGGAGTGTGAGTGTTTCGCTGGCATATAGTGCTTCGGGCTTGATTACTGTATTGTAGTGTCGTATTTTTGAGTGAATGGAGAGACACTTTTTATTGTAGATGTTGTGGGTTTTCCAGTATGCTCTTTTCAGTTTTTGCAGTCGAACTTTTTGTGCAGTTTTCTCTCCCCCTGTGGGTTCTAGGACCTCGCCTAAGTATTTAAAGAATGGAACTCTCTCAATTTGTCCATATTTTGTAGTCTTTTTTTGAGTTTCAAATTTTGAGCAGATGAATTTGGTTTTTTGGAAGGAAATTTGTAGCCCAACTTTTTCGGCGCATTGTTTGAGAATGTCTTTCTGTTTAATTGCTGTGGTCTCGTTTTCTGCTAGAATGGCCACGTCATCTACAAATGCCAAGCATGAAATTTTAATACCATCTTCAGATCTTCCTAGTTGTATAGGCTTCCAGTAATTTTGATTCTTCAGTTCTTTTTCCCATTCTCGGATGACTTTGTCTAAGACAAGGTTGAAGAGGAGTGGAGACAAGCCGTCACCTTGTCTGACGCCGGTTTTGATCAGGAAGGGCTCTGATATTTCACCCAGGAATTTTATCTTAGAAGTTGTGTTTGTGAGCGTTTCTTTGATAAGGTTTAGGGTTTTCGGATCGAGTCCTAGCTCCTCAAGGATAATAAAGAGAGATTGCCTATCGATTGAATCATAAGCCTTTGCGAAATCAACAAAGGAACAAATGATCGGACTGTTCCTGACTGCTTTGTATTTTAGTGTTGTCTTCAAATTGAAAATTTGTTCTGCACAGGATCGGTGAGCGCGAAAGCCAGCTTGGTATTCACCAATACTGTGTTCGAGTTGTTCTTGTGTTCGTTGAAGAAGACAAGCTGAGAGGATTTTATAAGTGACTTGGAGAAGGGAGATTCCTCGATAGTTGTTTATATCTGCCATGTCTCCCTTTTTATGCAGTGGATGAATTAGGGCGCATTTCCAATCTTCTGGTAGTTTTTCTGTCTGCCAAATGTCTGTGATGATTTGAGTGAGTTCTTTGAGGGAATTTGGTCCAAGATTTTTAAGTAGTTCTGCAGTGATATTATCTTCTCCGGATGCCTTGTTGTTTTTCAGTCTATGAATATGTCTTTGGATCTCCTCTAGTGTAGGTGGTGGGGATTCTGGATTTGTGTAGACAGCAGTTTCTTGAGGGAATCTTGAAGAAGGTTCAGGGCAATTGAGGAGTCCGGAAAGGTATCTTGCCAGCTCCTCACAATTTTCCCGATTTGTGAGCGCTAGTTTTCCATCTGGTTTTCTGAAATATAGATTTCGTGAGCCGTATCCATTGATTCTCCCAGCAAAGGTCTTATAGAAGTCTCGTACATTATAGTTACGGAAATTTTCTTCAATAGACTCACACTGTTCCTTGAGGTACTTCCTCTTGACTTGTCTGATTGTTTTTGCCACTTGTCTTCTGGTGTTGTGGAAGTGATCTAGATTTTCTGGGGATTTTTTACTGTTATACTTCAGAAAGGCTTTCTTTCTTTCTTCCAGCGCTTTTTCACATCCAGAGTCCCACCAGGGGTGTTTTGTGTTCTTTTTCAATGGGATCAGTTCTTTTGCCTTCTTTGTAATTTTTGTTCGAAATTTTTCCCAAGAGTCAGCTGGTTCCTTTTCCCACTCCTCCTTCAGATTGGTTTCTTTGATTGTTCGTGTGTCAAATTTCATCATGTGTGTTTTCTTCGGATAGAATTTTTTTGGGGTGAACTTTACTTTAATGTGTGTTAAGTAGTGGTCTGAGTCAATGTTCGCCCCTCTGCGGACTTGGACATCATGGATCTCTTTCTGTACGAAATAGGAGATGGCAATGTGGTCAATCTGATATTCGCCGATCTCTTGTCTGGGGGACCTCCAGGTCTTTTGTTTTCTAGGTTTTTTTCTCAAAGATGTAGACATTATTTTTAGATTATTTTGTTGGCATAGTTCAATAAATCTCAGTCCGTTTCTGTTGGTGAATCTGTGTGCTGGATATTTTCCTACAGTTTTTTGGTGTTCTTTCTCTCTGCCAATTTGTGCATTGAAATCTCCCATTAAGAAAATCTGTAATGCAGCGGTGGCTATCCCTTCTTGTCTTGGCGACATACGATCTGTAGCGACTGTCTCAAATAAGCAACACGTCTTTGTATTTATCTTTCTAAAGCTTTATGCCGAGTTCATTCGAGGTAGTGACTGCACATTACGAAGATACGTATTAATAAGGAATACTTGATAAATTTTCTACGGCTACTTGTGAAGTAAAATTTTTCCGGTACCGGGAATCGAACCCGAGCCTCCTGGGTGAGAGCCAGGTATCCTAGCCACTAGACCATACCGGATACATGAAGTCCTCTAACCGTTTGTCGTTTCAAACTTTCACTACACAACAACAGTCATAATAGGTGTGCCGAGATGGGAAGTTACGAAGAATATGATCACTGTCTTGCAGCATCTCATCTTAGAGGATTTGCCGCCGAACTAATAAGGCCCTTTGGCGGCCCGCCAGCTGCGATAAAGTTACCAGCCCCACTCTCAGGCGGCCGTCCCAGGGTTACAACCGGATGGATCTTTCCTACAGATTTACTGCGGTGATCTGTTGCTCTTCAGTGGGAGCTATATAGCGTCTTTAGTTTCTTCTCATTTGTCGTGTCCTTTTCTTCAGCTATTCTTTCATCGTTTTTCATATCCCATCTCTACGGCGTAGTTTTGCTACCTCCAAATCCAACCGTTCCGAAAATTTCTATCTGAAAACTTTTCTCAGTTACGTTTATTTGTTTAATTACTTATTTTAGTTTTGAATACCAACGAACTCCAAATGTTTATTTTTATTTTTATAAAGCCATTGATTTCCTTTTGCATAAATAGTTCCAGCTGTGTGGCTGGGTACGTGATTTCCTGTCAGAAAGGTCGCAGTACATAGTAGTCGACGGAAAGTCATCGAATAAAACAGAAGTCATATCTGGTGTTCCCCAAGGGAGTGTTATAGTCCTTCTGCTGCTTTTGGTGCATCCAGACGATTTAGGAGACAATTTGAGCAGCACTCTTAGATTGTTTTACAGATGATGCTGTCATTTACCGCCTGGTAAAACCATCAGAAGATCAAAAACAATTGCAAAATGTCGTAGATACGATATCTCTGCGATACGAAAATTAGCAGTTGTCTCTGAATAACGAAAAGTCAGAGTTCACTCACATGAGTACTAAACAAAATCTGTTAAATTTCTGGTACACGAGAAGTCAACAAAGGTAAGGGCTGTGAATACAGCTAAATACCAAGCAATTACGATTATGAAGAGCTTGAACTGGAACGATCACATAGATAATGTTGTGGGAGAGGGCACATGCGGCCGCGCGTTGTCCTGGTGGAAAATGGCCTGCAGGAGGGCCGGTGCCTCGGGCTGTAAAACCTCCATTATGTATTGGTACCTATTCAGATTGCCCTCACGCCGCAGAAGGCGAGATCGCCTGTTATAGGCCTTTGTCCGCTCGTCGCTCTACAACACGGTGTGCCCGGCTGCGTTCACCATGGCGGCGTCCGTCGAACGCTTATGCCGGCGTCACTGAAGCGGGACTCGTCCGGGAAGAAATACATTTTGCCTCTCAGCGCGCGTGTATCGGCTTTCACGTGTCCATCGCAGTCTGTGCCGTTAGTGAGTTCTAGTCAATTGTAGCCGACGCAGTGGCATGTGTGCCACCAGTCGGGCTCGCAAAAGACGGTGTCGAACGGGCGATGTAGACATGTCCACAGCCGTCGCCGTGCTTCAACGTCGTGGCAACTCTGTGGACGATGCAGTTCTGTCCGTTTGTGCCAAATGGACAGGACGGTGTGACGATCTCGCGCTATGGTCACGTTGTGTCGTCCAGTTCCCTGTGTCGCTGTCGGTGCTATGTACGCCACTCTTCTCTCTACTGGCCCCACATAAGCCTCATTGTTGCAGCAGTGTGCCCTGTACGAGCCGCAGTGTCACAGAACGGCAGACTCGCTTCCCGAAGAGCAATCATTCTTCCCCGTTCGGACGTACTCACAAGTCGATGGTCAACCCTGTGATGTTGGCGAGGCTTAGTGGCGCTTTTGACAGTTTCCCACTTCGGAAAAATGGCGCCGCACCGGCAGAGCGTTGCGTAACACTGACATGTCCTCGACACGAAAGAGGACGCTGTTGAGCCTGTGTACATACCGTGTCTCTTCTATTTAAATCGCTTATTATGGTTTCGATGCTCTACTCGACCTTTTATCGTCGTGAGTTACAGACCATTGGTTCCGAATGTTTCGCTTTTTACAAACGGTAATGTATTTCTCTTTACAGAGATTTATGAAGTAATGGAAATATTGGGAAAAAAAAAACTTGACGAGCGCGGCAGTTAATGGTAATATTTTTATGTTCTTGCGTTGTCGGTAGGAAATTTGAGATGCTTCTTAAGGTAAACAGTGACTCAAAATACTCGTTACAGTTCACTGCTTCTATTTCAATGCACGTAATTTATATTGGAAGAAATTGCAACATATAATGCCTTTTTATGTTATTTTTGGTATCCATACAAATTAAATTAAAGTAACTGTAATGAAAATGACAGTGTGTTTGATCCGGGGGTGAGTAGGCGGAAGGGAGGCAGATGAAGAGAGAGAGAGAGAGAGAGGGCGGGGACTAGGTGGAATGGCATTTACTTAATATTTAATCACAGAAGAACTGGTGGAAGACATAAACAATCCTTTTAATAATTAAAAGAAAGATGGTAGCTGTGAGAATGTTTCACATTCTTACATTCAAAATAGTTTGGAGGACATTGCAGGCATCTTGAAATCTATAAAGCTATTGAGAAATGGGACCATAGTCGCACAAAGATCCAGGCAGCTAAATGCCTCGGGGAATGTGCCATCTAAACAGAACTACACAGAATCTTCAATTGTAGTGAAATTGTGTCTAACAGGGATATTATAGATACTGTAGAAGAAGAAATGAAAGACAGGTGGGCTCAATAAGTTGCGATTGGCGTACAAAATATGATGATTTCGAACTGGTAAAAACCAGATTCCTCTATTCTTACCTTCAATGGCAGAACGCTTCCAGACCATATGAAGCCAGATTTCGTTTATCGTAAACGTGATGTCCTACATTGTAAATCCATCACGCTATTTTAAATCCCAGCACTTTGGGCACATCGCTCTGGCATGCAGGGAGAGGGCACTTGCAGTGTGTGTGGTAACGCTGCCTGCAATTCATTGGTTCCTCTCTTCCAGAATATGTTAATGGTTTTGGAGCCCTATCTGGAGTACAGGTTGCAAGGCTGCAGTGTAGACTTTGGGGAAAGAAAGGTACAAGAGCTAAAAGCAAAAAATCGCATTTCGTAAGGCGAGGCAAAAAAGATCCCTGAAGCAATGCAACATCCCATATTTACTAATTCGTTTGTTTCAGACCTCAAGAATCTTATTCAGAAAGCCAAAGCCTCTACATAAAAATATGTTGATAGCGCTAGCACTAATAACTTTGTCTGAAACTGCAGTTGCAACGATGCTGTTATTTCGAAGCCAACAGTTGCGCGCAGAACATCAGAAAAGGCCACGATTGCTGACATTGTAGAGGTTCCAGCACGTCAACAGGTATATTGTGGTATATAGGACAGCACTTACGTTACCACCACCATGATATTCCTCCGAAATCTCCTCTGACAAACAGACATACCGGGATCTTCACCATCAGAAGAAGACAGGTCATAAACTGGCAGACTATGTAGATCTCATTCTGTCTGACAATTCTATTGATTCTGCAGTAGAGACAATGGAACACAAAGTCTGCTTGAGGCAACCATCTAGCCTTGCAACTAAGCCTGCACCCTCGCCACACCTCACCCTATCGGCAAGAGAGGGTAAAATGGCTTCCATACTACAGTGTAATGTCAGTGGGATCAGTAATTATGTGGTGGATCTGAAATTCCTAGCGCAGGACCATCTCTTTGCTAAAGGTGATCTGACTAGGGAAAAAGCCAAAGGAGAGATTGGTCTGTTTGCAAAATAACACACACTACTCTGCTGCTGTGTCTCTGGTTACTTGTCTGCAAGCAGTTGCAGTTGAAATTCATGTGGGTCTGAGGCAATTAGCTTCTATAACAACTTCCCCCAACATTTATTCCTGATGGGAGAATTTAATGCCCATAGCGTATTATGGGTTTCAAACCCTATTTTACCCAAAGGGACGAGTTTCAAGGAGCCTCATGATGTCTCAAGGGCTGTATGTCCTCAACAGTGGATCATCCTTGAACATAGACCTCTCTTTCTGCTCTTCAGCCCTTACAGATTCTGCTCAATGACAAATTACTGATAGACCTTCATTCATGTAAGCACATCAGACTGTGAGTCCATCTACCAGGTGGAGCAATCCTTGACAAGAAGCCGCCGAAAAGGATGACCTGTAGAGGAAATTGGATGCTGTTAAGCCAACTGGCTGTGTTTGGAGTCCGCAGCAGCGCCCAGGAATGGATTGATAGCATTACCCTTGGGATTCGCCTTGCTGTCGATTTATCCATCCCAAGATCGTCACGTCTTTTAGGAGGTGAACCGAACCGTGGTGGACTGTCGAACGTCACTCAGCGACCCAGATCAGGCATGGGACTCCACGACATTTTAAGTACCACCCGACAGCAGAAAACCTTACAGCGTTTTGTGTTGCGAGATGCAGAGCTCATCACATAATCAATGGGAAAAGGACGAGGTACTGGCAATAGTTTCTGGACTCTGTCAACAACTCCATTTCTTCAGTGGATGCATGGGAAACAATCAGTGAGAATTCTAATATATATAGTTGGTTACCTATAGTACCACTATTGAAGCATACATGTCTCCAAACAATGCCCATAGACATCGTTCAGGCAATGGAAGAGCATTTTGTGGTGATTGCTGTCACTGCAGGCTCTGGATTCAGCGTTCCACCTCTCCCATGCCACCATGTAGAGGGATGAGTTGAACTCCAGATCCAACTTTTATGAGTTGTACAACTGCCCTTTCTCCTTGTGGGAGCTTAAGTCGGCTCTGTATGAATCTTGTGGTACAGCACCTGGTCACAACCAAATTCAATACAACATGCTACGAAACTTGCAAAAAACGTCGAAGGAAATGCTCCTAGAATTTTTCAATTCAATATGGGAGCTGGTTACGAGAAACCGTGGACGAATGGCCAGCCTTCATCTGGTGCGGATATTAGAGACCTGTCAGCTTCTTATGTGCTGTCAGTGTTGATTCAGGATACGCCAATCGACTGCCAACAACCTAGGCCTCCTGGGGGTGGCTACCCAGCAGGCTTTCCTATGTAGGCACACTACATGGAGGCGCGATATTCTAACTGAACTCTACCAGTAGGGCTTTTGAGGATAAATGATTCGGTTCTTCTCATCAAACTTCTCTTTTAGGTGGCGAGTTGGTGACTCGCTGTGAGACAGTGTTGAGCAGGAGAATGGTGAACCCCAGGGAAGAGTTTTAAGTGTCATCCTTCTTGCTTTAGACATAAACAGTAGAACGTCTAAGATAAAGAGTCCTGCTTAATGCTGCTTATTTGTTACAGCGACTCGTCAGTTACAAGTTCAGTTGAAGATGTTGGAGGAGTGGGCTGCAAAGACAGGCTTTCTTTTCTCTGTGGATAAGTGTGTACGTGTTAATTTTAATTGTTCGTGTCGTATTTTTAATTTTCTTGACTTGCATGTGAGCGACACCATTTTAACGAGTCGGTGATATTTCTTTGCCAAGTTTTTGACTGGAAACTGTTGTAGTTAGCACACCTTGAGAACTTGGACTGTGGACCCAGAAAACACTTAATATCCTAAAGGGAGTCGACAGCGTTTTTCGTGATTTCGCTGCTAGACTATGAGTAAACAGAGTACGGATCATCGATACATTCTTACCAGAAGATCATAGGGGCTATCCACCGTGAGAGGATCACGCTGACCACAAGTGTTCCCAGTCTATGTCCTGAGGGTGACGAACCACCTGCCCAGAGGAATCTTAGATTTACTGCAGTACGGGAGAGGCGACACTCCTGCTTCTATTTTTAATACAATGTATCACGTCGGTGTAAATGAGCACGACAAGCACATGGCTGTATTCACGTGTGGGTCTAAACAGAAGAACTCCCTCGTCTGCTCAGTTGTTTTCCCTGATCGTATTACCTCAGGAATTCTTTATGTTCGATGAGAATTATACGCGATCTTGAGGGCACTGCAACAAATGAGATATGTTGTGACTGGCAAATTCCTCATCTGTTCTGACTCTCTGAGTGTCCTTACGTCTCTGCCTAGCAGATAATGTAGTCCAGAATATTCAGAACGTCGTTTCCCACGTAAAAAGGCCTGGGAAGGATACGTCTTTCCGCTGGGTTCTGGTGTACTTGGGTCTAAGGGAAACGAAATTGCGGGTCTTAACAGGTATGAAGCATGTCGTGTTAATTAGATAGCGCACTGTGCCATATCTATGCGTGCTATCGTGTCTCTATTGATGTGCTGAGTCATGCGTAGATGAGTGGCTGGAAATGACAGACATTAAGCTGCGCCTAGTGAAGTCAAGAGTCTCACCATGGCCGACGTCCTAGCGACACACTTGAGACGAGGCCCTTCTCACTTGTTATCACGTAAAAACTGCCCTATGTCGCACGGGTTCTTGCTGCGGCGAGGAGATACTCCGTTGTGTGATGCTCGTGTTGTACAGATTTGTTTTATATCCTGAGAAGAGGGTACCAGCTCGTAAACCGACATGTTTCCTCTCTATTTCAACTATCAGTGACACTGACGTGGTACTACTATTAACGTTGTGTGAAATGCCCCACTTGGTCTCTAAAATTTGGTTTTAATGTGTTATCAGAGGATATGGAGATAGTAACTGTTCTCGAAAGAACAGATACCATTGATGACCGTGCAGCGTCTCTAGAATAAATGATAATTCATTGAAACCCTCAGCTGCCGACAGGTGTTGTTGATACACCTCGATGGGGACAGCTGAAAATGTGTGCCCCGACCCGGACAGTTACTGTCTTCGTATATATAGGGTGGTCCACTGATAGTGACCGGGTCAAATATCTCACGAAATAAGCGTCAAACGAAAAAACTACGAAGAATGAAACTCGTCTAGCTTGAAGGGGGAAACCAGATGGCGCTATGGTTGGCCCGCTAGATGGCGCTGCCATAGGTCAAACGGATATCAACTGCGTTTTTTAAAATAGGAACCCCCATTTTTTATTTCATAATCGCGTAGTACGTAAAGAAATATTAATGTTTTATTTGGACCACTTTTTTCGCTTTGTGATAGATGGCGCTGTAATAGTCGCAAACGTATAAGTACGTGGCATCACGTAACATTCCGCCAGTGCGGACGGTATTTGCTTCGTGATACATTACCCGTGTTAAAATGGACCGTGTACCAATTGCGGAAAAGGTCGATATTGTGTTGATGTATGGCTATTGTGATCAAAATGCGCAACGGGCGTGTGCTATGTATGCTGCTCGGTATCCTGGACGGACATCATCCAAGTCTCTGGACCGTTCGCCGGATAGTTACGTTATTTAAGGAAACAGGAAGAGTTCAGCCACATGTGAAACGCCAACCACGACCTGCAACAAATAATGATGCCCAAGTAGGTGTTTTAGCTGCTGTCTCGGCTAATCCGCACATCGGTAGCAGACAAATTGCGCGAGAATCGAGAATCTCAAAACCGTCGGTGTTGAGAATGCTACATCAACATCGATTGCACCCGTACCATGTTTCTATGCACCAGTAATTGCATGGCGACGACTTTGAACGTCGTCTACACTTTTGCCACTCGGCACAAGACAAATTACGGGACGATGACAGATGTTTTGCACGCGTTCTATTTAGCGACGAAGCGTCAATTCACCAACAGCGGTAACTTAAACCGACATAATATGTACTACTGGGCAACGGAAAATCCACTATGGCTGCGACAAGTGGAACATCAGTGACCTTGGCGGGTTAATGTATGGTGCGGCATTGTGGGAGGAAGGATAATTGGCCCCCATTTTATCGATGGCAATCTAAATGGTGCAATGTATGCTGATTTACTACGTAATGTTCTACTGATGTTACTACAAGATGTTTCACTGCATGACAGAATGGCGATGTACTTCCAACATGATGGATGTCCGGCACACAGCTCGCGTGCGGTTGAAGCGGTATTGAATAGCATATTTCATAACAGGTGGATTGGTCGTCGAAGCACCATACCATGACCCGCACGTTCACCGGATCTGACGTCTCCGGATTTCTTTCTGTGGAGAAAGTTGAGGATATTTGCTGTCGTGATCCACCGTCAACGCCTGACAACATGCGTCAGCGCATTGTCAATGCATCTGCGAACATTACGGAAGGCGAACTACTCGCTGTTGAGAGAAATTTCGTGACACGTATTGCCAAATGCATTGAGGTTGACGGACATCATTTCGTGCATTTATTGCATTAATGTTTTATTTACAGGTAATCACGGTGAAACAGCATGCGTTCTCAGAAATGATAAGTTTACAAAGGTACATGTATCACATTGGAACAACCGAAATAAAATGTTCAAACGTACCTACGTTCTGCATTTCTAATTTAAAATACCTACCTGTTACCAGCTGTTCGTCTACAATTCTGAGCCATATGTTTGTGAATATCGCAGCGCCATCTATCACAAAGCGAAAACAGTGGCCTAACTAATACATTCATATTTCTTTACGTACTACACGAATATGTAATAAAAAATTGAGGGTCCCTATTTAAAAAAAACGCAGTTGATAACCGTTTGACCTATGGCAGCGCCATCTAGCGGGCCAACCATAGCGCCATCTGGTTTCCCCCTTCAAGCTAGACAAGTTTCGTTCTTTGTAGGTTTTTTCGTTTGACGCTTATTTCGTGAGATATTTGGTCCGGTCACGATCAATGGGCCACCCCGTACAGTTAAAGGCTACCCAGCGATTGACTCTTGTCTGTGCGAATGCGCACAGGTTTCCCGAAGTCTTACGGGAATCGTCACCTTAGTGTGCGCGAGCAATGAGTTGATGGGCAAATATCTATTAGCTACATTCCGTATGTAGATTGTGGACAGTTGGGAATGTGGGTCTCACGGGAGGGGTGCAAGGGATAAGTCCCTGCATTCGCGCTATTCATCTGTGTCCTCGGTGGCTCAGATGGATAGAGCGACTGCCATGTAAGCAGGAGATCCCTGGTTCGAGTCCGCGTCGGGGCACATATTTTCAGCATCGAGGTATATCAACAATACTGCTGAAGGTTTCAGTTAATTATCATGTTGTCGGAGTGTTTCGCTCGTGCGTTTTTAATGGTAAGTGATTAGCCAGTCACATTTACGTGATTGTATTAGCTTTCCCCCTGTACTATTTATCTTTTAGTGGACAGTTTAGAACATTTGACAGTATTCACAATTTCTTATAGGACGTGAGATTGTGTGATAGTGCTGGTAATATCGGGTGCGATTGGGAGAGAATATCAGATAGGCTCTTCCTTGTTTTATAACATTACAGACGATTTAACTACGTTAGTTCTTACTGATATTCGTAAGGGTACTGATAACCTAACCATTTAGCACTGGTAAAGGAGAAACACATACACAAAAAAATTATATGAATGTATTTCAAAAATAATAGGAAAAAAACACATGCACACGGGGGGGTGGGGGGGTGGTCCACAACTGTGGCGAAAAATATTTGGGGATAAACAAATCAAAAATTGTGTTCTTGGAAGGAGGGGAGCTGCCAACTTACAACAACTGACTAAATGCTCGAAAAGTAATTCGAGCACTCCATGTGCACATCAGTAGACACGTGACGACTCAGCGCCAGAGGGAGACCGCTCGGGCTGAAGTCATTCAAGACGGGGCTTTACGCCACGTGCCTAGAATTTCAGGACCAGACATTGTGATATAAAAATCTTCTTCCCGGCCGGGAATCGAACGCGGGCCTCCTGCGTCACATGCGGGGAAACTAGCCCTATACTATTGAACACGGGTAATTGCGTGACGTACGATTGTAAACGGTTTCAGTCATTGGTAGATTTGGCATCCTGTTCACCATTTTAGAATAGTAGACGCAGATAGAGGTTCTCATTCTGCGAGGGGAGCGGGTGTATCAGTTTGTACCGTTCCCCCGTTCCCTTTCCCGCAATTAACATGTTGAGACCACTTACAACGTATTTGCATCGTTCTTAGTTTATCACGTTACCAGATATTCGGTGAAATCCCATGTAAGACAAATATATCATTTGAAAACAATCGTTTCAGAAATACTTGTTTCATGCTATTGTTTTAAGAACTATAAAAGCAAATTAACTCTAACAACTACGAAAAATTCATAATTTACACGACGTAAAATCGATTTTCCAATTATCATTCGCAGTATCATCTAAATTTTCTGGTCAGTTTATGTTATTATTGGGAGATATCAACATGGAAGTTGTACACTGGAAGATTTAAGTGATTGTGACATGTATTAGGGAGAACAAAGCGTGTGAAATTATGCGAAATGCGTTATGCCAAAATTACCCTGAGCGCTAAAAACAGAGAATCATCTGGTGAGGTCAGAATATTAGATCCTCTGCTTACAAACAGGCGTGAACTTTTCGACTCGGTTGGCATACAACAGGGAATTAGCGATTAACAGACTACGGGCTTTAATAGGAATCTAAGGCAAGGCAGAGTGGTATTTCTGCTTAATGAGTGTGGCGGGAAACAGATTTCGGGTTTCCTGTACATCAACCATTCATTTCTGAGGCTGAAAATGTTAAATATAGATGGTTGAAATTGAAAAGTGGTACGAATTTATTTATTTAGCGTGTGACGTTGCATGGGAGTTCGGGTACTGGTCCGGCACAGATTTTCATTGTTGTCATTCCAATCTACAGCTGACGGTAGTCCTTATTCACAGTTGTGAAATCATTCGATGTGTTTCGTAACAGCTGTAGTCGCATGCATGCATGCATGCATGTCGAAAGGAACTTAGCATCGTAATCAGAATAACACAGGCACTGCAATATCGTATAGAAGTACTGATGGTTGTCAGAGCTTAGGACGACTGCAGCTAGTTGTGGACGATCTTTGTGGACTGTGTACTCTTTCTTTTTTTTTTATTTTTCTGGCTGGATAATGAATTAGAGTAAGTGGAAGTTGAAAGGCTTTTACAGCCGGCTGTCAAACAGACACCTTCAAACAAATCTGTAATAAACTTTATGGGGAATTTAATAGTAAATGTTCTTAGGTGTATTTTCCTTTCAGTGGGAAACTTTACCTCTTCTTTTTGCTGCGACGGTCGTCTCGTATACAGGCACTGTAGAAGCTGCTAATTGTTGATCGTGTCACCTAATGAAAGAAACCTCTGTTTCGATGCGGTGCGATGTACTGTTCGTCAAATGAATAGCCAGGCACTGTGGTTCATTATACGAACACAAAATACAGTCATATTGAGAAAACTGTTGCGGCAGAAAGAGCGATAAAAATGTTCGCGTCCTCTCTCCGTCAAGACACACCACAGACTTCTCATTTTCTCCGGACAGTCACATCTCTTATTTAACATCTGTGCTGCAGCGCATGGTTTCGTTTTTATCTTGCGTGCCATCAGAAAAGTAAGGCGTACATTTCAACCATTTTTCTAAATTCACGTAGAAGAGCCTCTTTTGTATGTATCTCGAGGTAATCCAGTGCACAAACACTCACTACATGTAAAAAACGCTTCAGAACTATCATCAACCGCAACTATCACAATTCCCCAATGCACTCCGCAGGTTCAGCCACCGCGAGCCAGCGCAGGGGTGCTGCAGACGGCATGTGAAAGTTCTTCGACTGTTATGCTAACGTCACTTGTGTCTACCTAAATTAGCGCCAAGTCATCGGTCGGGCCACGCGCGCGTGTGTTTGCTGCTATTGGTGTGTGTCTCTACTTGTGGTCCAGAGAAGGCCTAACTGCCGAGCGACTCACCATCGCGGACGCTATAGAAATCGTTTCCAGAATAGCTTAGGGTACATTGTTCCTCGCGATCCTAACGGAAATTGCGAGCTGTGTCTAGCGTGTAAGCGTACCCAGCGCGGTTAACGCTTCTCGGCGAAATGTTCGTCCTGCTGTCAGTATACGTCTCAGAAACGTTAAACGTTCACACCGTTAAAAAGCATGTGCACTCATCCGAAAACACCATTAATCGTAAGCATTCTTGTTGTTTGGAAAGAGATCCATGTCTAAGCACAGGTGGGGAGATATCAGAACAATTGTGCAAACTGAATTCGAAGCACTGTCATACAGAAGAGAAAAGTCCCGAATTTTCTGTATCCTACAGATACAGATCTGGAGATGTCCTAATGGCACAGTGGCGGATGAGTGAAGGCATCCCCGCCAGAGTTGGATGGTCTGCTTCAACTTGTCTTTGAACACTTGCTTTCTCAGAACTTCCCATACATACCTTACCTCCATTCTTGTTTGAATCAGTTTGTAGATACTCCTGTGTCCCAGCACAAAGGATTGTTGTTGTGGTCTTCAGATCAGAGACTGAGTTGATGCAGCTCTCCATGCTACTCTATCCTGTGCAAACTTCTTCACCTCTCAGTACCTACTGCAACCTACATCCTTCTGAATCTGCTTAGTGTTTTCATCTCTTGGTCACCCTCTACGATATTTACCTTCCACGCTGCCTTCCAATACTAAATTGGTGATCCCTTGATGACTCAGAACATGTCCTACCAACCGGTCCCTTCTTCTTGTCAAGTTGTGCCACAAACTCCTCTTCTCCCCAGTTCTATTCAATACCTCCTCATTAGTTATGTGATCTACCTATCAAATCTTCAGCATTCTTCTGTAGCACCACATTTCGAAAGCTTCTATTCTCTTCTTGTGCAAACTATTTATCATCCAAGTTTCACTTCCATACATGGCTACACTCCATACAAATACTTTTGAGAAACGACTTCCTGATAAATCTATACTCAATGTTAACAAATTTCTCTTCTTCAGAAACGGTTCCCTTGCCACTGCCAGTCTTCATTTTATATCCTCTCTACTTCGACCATCATCGGTTATTTTGCTCCCCAACTAGCAAAACTCCTTTACTACTTTAAGTGTCTCATTTCCTAATCTAATTCCCTCAGCATCACCCGACTTAATTCGACTACATTCCATTATCCTCGTTTTGCTTTTGTTGATGTTCGTATTATATCCTCCTTTCAAGATGCTGTCCATTCTGTTCAACTGCTCGTCCAGGTCCTTTGCTGTCTCTGACAGAATAACAATGTCATCGGCTAACCTTAAAGTTTTTATTTCTTCTCCATGGATTTTAATACCTACTCCGAATTTTTCTTTTGTTTCCTTTCTTGCTTGCTCAATATACAGACTGAATAACATTTGGGATAGGCTACGTGTTCCAACACGTGCAAAGCAGATGACTGTGGAATACTGTGACAGGAGGAGGAGGAGAATGGTACAATTATTTCTGTTTCCACAGACAGCCGTCAACAGGGTGTATTTCCGATACTTCGCTCATTGTCGAATGTTGTTCAATTGAGACAATGATCGTAACATTTAATTGTAAGTACAATGATAAAACATATATGTGACCAGTTTTCTAGGATGATTCTGCGTATGCGTGGTCTGCGGTGGGACTGATTCATGTTTCCCGTTAACGGTAGGATCTGTCTGAGTGGAGACGCCTGATGGATCATAGGATTGTAGCTGAGTTAAGTTTGTCTTCCTCTAGATGGCAGAATAGCGAGCTAATACTTAGTATGTGTTGTACAGCTTTCGTGATCGTGTGGAAATTTGAGAAGATTGAATACGGACGTGTGTTTGCACTGCACCATTATTCCTTCTCACATAAATTGTTTGGGGAGAACAGTTCTGAGAGTTACTTCGGTCCGCTGATGGCGCTCTAGTCACCTGTCGTGAGTAGTGACCGCCGAACCTCGCAGGGAAATTTCTAACGCTGCGAGGTGTATATATGGTGCCGTCTGTCTTTGCGGTATATGTACGAATGATTTAAAAGGGATGATTTTGTATGGCACAGGATATGAATTGTATGTTTACTAAGTCGACACGGTTGGAGATCGGTTTCACACTCTAATATTCAAACTCCTGTCCTTATGGGAGAGCAGTGTAATTCAGTAAGAATCTTTCCGTATTCGACGATGTGTAGGGGCTCTTTGCAGGACTTAGTTGTCGGTGCAATATGGTGATCTGTACAAAATGCAATCATAATGCTGTATTAATTCACAAGACATCGTTTATGCTGGGACATAAGAGTGTCTACAAACTGGGTCGATCAAGAATGAAGGTAAGATATGTACGGAAAGTTCTGAAGAAGCAAGTGTTCAAAGACAAATTGAAACAGACCGTCTGTCTCTGGTGGGGATGCCATCACTCATCCGCCACTGTGCCATTAGCACATCTCCAGACCTGTAGTTGTAGGATACAGAAAATTCGGGACATTTTTCTGTTCCATATGATAGTACTTTGACTTCTGTTTGAGTAATTGTTCTGATACCCCCCACCCCCATCTGTGCTTACACCGTGATCTCTTTCCAAACAGCAAGAATGCTTTTATGATTAATGGTGTTTTCACATGAGTGCACAGGCTTATTGACAGTATGAATGTTTAATGTTTCTGAGACGTATATTGACAGCAGGATGAACATTTCGCCACAAAGTGTTAGCCGTGCTGGGTACGTGTGTAAGCTGGACACAGCTCACAAGTTATGTTGAAATCGCAAGGAACAATGTACCCTGTGCTATTCTGGAAACGATTTCTACAGCGTCTGTGAGGGTGAGTTGCTCAGCAATTAGGTCTTCACTGGACCGCATTTAGAGAGAGAGGGTTCATACACCAACAGTGGCGAACACACATGCCCACAGCCCAGAGGATGACTTGGCGCTTATTTAGACAGACAGACTTGTGACGTCAGTATAACAGTCACAGATCTTTCACATGCTGTTGGCAGTGCCCCTGCGCTGTTTCGTGGTGGCTGGCCCTGCGGGGCACGTTGGTGATCTGTGATAGTTGTGACTGATGATAGTTCGGAAGTGTTTTTTACATGTACTGAGTTTTTGTGCACTGGATTTTTTCTGGTGGATTAAGTGGTGGGAGCATTAGACATGCATTATGGTTTGAGGATTTATTAGGTGTTTTGGTGTTTGTTGCATTATTTTGTGAATGGCTGTAAAGTGCATGATTTCCAATGTTGATGATTAGGAATCGTTTTTGGGGAGTCTTTTAGAGGAAGTCAACACGTGCATACCCTTGGAAGGAGTGCACTCTGCAAATAGGTCTTCTCTCACGTCAACAATGGTGCCTAGGTGAACACATATTTCAAGAGGAATGTCTCAGGTGTCAAGTATATAAGGGATGCCACTGCCTCATACTTCTGTGTACCTGTGCGTCACTTCATGGGGGGAGTGAAGGTGTATCCCGACTTCTGGCAGTGTGTGCGGTATCGTCCTGTGCGGTCCAGTGGATTGGCAGGGGAGGGGGGGCTGCACGACGAGTTCCGGTGTGCATTCTTTGTGAGCAGCTCTGTGTTTGGACAGTTTACGAGTTGGTTTCGTATCTACACATCTCTGTACTGCATTATTTACGGGTAGTTTGCATTTCTGTATGTTGTGTACTGAAATTATTTTGGTAATTTACAAGTTGTTTGTAGTGCGTTATTCGGGAGTACTTTACAGGTCTGTAGGCTGTGTGGCGTGAGGCCAAGGATGTCAGAGCTTGTGTTTTGTATCAGTGTATAAATATACTATCTGTCAAAATCCATCACTAAATAAATTGTTCAGAATAGACAAAGTACACTCCTTCCTCTGTCCAGCATCCCAGCACAGGTTGAGTCATTTTCTCCTCTAGACAGCCATCTTGGGTTATGCATCGGAATGGACAACAGTACGCTCTGGTGGCGGTATTGTGTACTAGGTCAGTTGGACTCCAGATCCCATGGTAGTGCGTCAAATTGTTTGAATAAAGATTGCATGCAACATAAAGACTTATGCCGAGCACAGGTTTGGTCCTTTTTCCCTGCCAATCACTAGGAAGATGTGGCAGTCGGGTGACGGGTTACTGGAGGTACTCCAAGTGTTCTTTCTTTCCCACTATTTCCTTAGGTTAGTGGAGATAGTGCAAGTGGTCTTTGTGTTTCCCTCCATTTTGTCCTCATCTTGGTTTTTGTAATGCGAGGTATGATAGCACACTCCGGTGCAGACATCATGGTGAACACACTGTTTACCGCCGTCTTGGATAACGGTATTTGTGTCAGCAGCTGACATCGTGGCAGCCATCTTGGATTACATTACGGAATGGACGACCTCGCCCTCTGGTGGTTATAGTGTGTACTAGGTCAGTTGGAGTCCAGACCTCAGGGTGAACACACTGGGTAGTGGCAGTGCCTGTAATTGCTTAAATAAATAGTGCATGCAAAATAAAGACTTATGTCCAGCATAGGTTGAGTCCTCTCCCAGCCATTTCCTAGGTTGAGGTGGCATTCGGGTGACTTAGGTTAGTGGAGGTAGCCCAAGTGGCCTTTCTTTCGCATCATTTTCTTAGGTTAGTAGAGATAGCCCGTTTGACCTATATTCCCTCAAAAAATCACACTTCCTGCCAATCCCTAGGAAGAGGTGACAGTCAGATGACTTGCCGCCATTTTCTGGGGTTGGGGAGGGGAAGGGGGGCTAGGTTAGTGGAGGTAGCCCGACTGACCTGTCTTCTCGCCAAAATTCAAATGTCCTGCCAAAATCCGCCATCTTGAATGACGTAATGGCTGCCATCTTTGGTGATGTCATGCACTGTTTCCAAGTCTACACGCCGCCATTTTGGATGACGCCATCGCCATCATCTTTGATACATCTGGCAACAATGCACAGTGGCTCAGAACCTGCCTTGTTCCAATGCTCATGTCTCCCAGTTGTCAACAGTCCAGTGGCGGTGTTGACGGGCCCAGACGAGGGGGTAAAGCTTTGTGTCTGTGAGTCATCAAGGGTACACGAATTGGCCTTTGGATCCGAAAACCCATGTCAATTATGTTTCGTCGAATGTTTCGCACACTGAGACTTGTTGATGGCCCAGCATTGAAATCTGCAGCAATTTGTGGAAGGGTTGCACTTCTGTAACATTGGACGAGTCTCTTCAGTCGTTGTTGGTCCCGTTGTTGCAGGATCTTTTTCCTGCCGCAGCGATGTCTGAGATTCAATGTTTTACGGAATTCTTGATATTCACGGTACACTCGTGAAATGGTCATACTGGCATATCCCCACTTCATCGACACCTCGGAGTTGCTGCGATCCATCGCTCATGCGCCGACTATAAAACCACGTTCAAATTCACTTAAATCTTGATAACCTGCGACTTAGCAGCAGTAACGGGTCTAGCAACTGCGACAGACGCTTGTTGTCTTATATAGGCGTGGCCGACCGCAGCGCCGTATTCTACTTGTTTATTTATCTCTGTATTTGAATACATATGCCTATACCAGTTTCGGTGGTGCTTCAGTATAGATTCCATACTTGTGTTGACCTGTTTTGTCTCACATAATTAACTTTATTAACCATGGAATGATACGAATACATTCCCCAGACCATAGTGTTCCTTCCTCCAGCCTGGAATTTTCCGACGATTTTTGAGGGTTCATATAGGTGAAAGGCCATATGTTCGATGGAGCATATGACATGGTTCATCTGAAAAACCGAGCTATCGCCACTCAGCGGCCTTATTGGTGTGCAAATCCCAACGTTCCCCGCCACTGAGCAGCAGTCAGCAAGGATGAATGAACCACGCACCTTCTGCAGAGGCCCACACGCAGCAATGTTCGCTGAACGGCCCTCGAGGAGAAACAATTGGTACCGCTTGGTTCATCTGATCGCTCAGTTGCTCAATACTCCTACGTCTATTCCCCCGTGGAGGTCTCCGCAGCCGTCGTGCACCCTTGTCATCTGTGGCCCCTAGTGCACCACAGATGTCTCACCGCCGGTCTTGGATAGCGCCACTTTACCTTGCACGGTATTCCTTAAACCACCGACACGCTTCATACAGCTTCCACTGCTAGTGCTGTCGCCCGTCACTTGTGAGTGGGGACTGCACGTTGACGCGGAACGTGGGCACTGGTCACAGTAATGTGGCTTTACCGTGAGTAATGGTGCAATAAACATTTCGCATGAACTGGTCGTTTTTGATACTGTTTGTTGTTTTAAAATGTCGTGACATAGGATGTCGGCATGAAATAAGTGTGTTTGTAAATAGGGAGATATTTTGAGTCAGACCAGCTAAAGTTAAGAGTTGTGCATGTAAACTGTACATAAAACCGCTTCAGCCTTTTTCAGTGAAACCTTAATCTATATCGTTTGCACAAAGGGAGGCAATGTACGAAGACATTGTAACGTTGGTGGAATGTGGAGTTATAGAAAGAAGTTAGAGTGAATACAATAGCTGGTTATTATAGTAGATGAAAGGAGTTGTCATAGTTGCTGGAATACAAAGATTTCATTGAATTTTGACACGTGTTCTCGAAGACATTAATGAATAGTTTTGTTTATTTCAAAATATTTTATGTTGATAGTATAGTTTGCTTGAACCTCCTTCTTTCAGTTTAATACATGCCTAGTTCTATTTGAGATCATTTTTCTTTTGCTTTCGTCGTCCTAAAACCTCATAGGTGCTTGCGTAAATCTCATTGTTAAATAATTTCCTCTATCGACTATGTCTATGACGTCTATATATTCTAAGATTCTGATAGTGTTTACTTTAATCTGGTATCTCATTACATCCCAGGGGTGATTACAAGAGTCTAAATTCTAACAGATTTCATTCCGAATCAGTTTCATTCTAGCACTGTATCTGTGTTTACTGTGCATCTAACGAACGTGCTGTACCTTGCAATGTGAAGATGGTCAAGGACCGTCAGATGGCTCTGAGCACTATGGAACTCAACATCTGAGGTCATCAGTCCCCTATACATAGAACTACTTAAACCTAAGGACATCACGCACATCCATGCCCGAAGCAGCATGCGGACCTGCGACCGTAGCAGCAGCGCGGTTCCGGACTGGGGCGCCTAGAACCCCTCGTCCAGTGCGGCCGGCCAAGGACCTCCGCACTTCCATAGTTAATTCGTAACATGTAGTCACTTTCATTCTGTAAAATAGCGTTTGATGTAAAGCACGTTGTCATGTCTCGTCTCTCATGTTCACAATTTCGAAAAATCGCTTGAACGTGTATACCAGATATTTCATTATCGTTTTCGCAACGGCGCTGTGTTGACACCCTACTGATGCGTACATTCTGAGAACATAACAGATTGTGTTAAACGCATATGTAATGCGATCTTGCAGTTATTGCATACTGTCCATACGAGCAACATAAACCGAAGAAGTGTCATGTCCATGCAGCAAAATGTGTAGTGGGTTGAGGCCCAATAGTCAAGAGTGCCAAAGCCCGGCATTGTCCAATCACCACTCACGCTAATCGCTAATTGTCGTTAGATGTTACGAAGGTAGTGGTCTGGTGTGCAGTCGTGCATAAATTCCCTTACAGTCATTGTGTACGCCAGAACCTACCCTAGTAACTCTGATAGCACATTGTGTAAGGAGTTTAAGTATTGAGGCTACAGGCCTCGTCTAATGCAGTGACTCCTAGGGTCCTTACCCATACATAATGGCAAAACCAACACTTTTGACTCGTGTGAACAGTAGTGTAGGGGTCGTTCTCCAAAAATGCAGGATTGGGTTAAGATGTTGTCCGCGGCGCTCACGGAATACGTGTCCGTGACAGACGTTGGTTGCAATGTGTACTTGGATCAGGATAGGCTGCTGGTCGCTGACTGCTTTCGTAGTAACCGGAACTAATCGATACTGGGGCTAGGATCCTCTTCGAATGCTGTACCATATACGTAAATTCAGTTTGGGTACACTCACAGACAGGGACGCAACTGCAGCCATGAGCGCCCCGTGCGATGCGTTACTTACTTATTTATATCTACACAGTCCCTTTTAGATTGTGACATAGGTGGCTGATAAATATTTATAGTTTTTGCGCTGAAATATGGGTCTGGGGTTGTCCAAGCACGTTCTTGCGGAATATATGGCGTCTCTCATCGAAATGTGACAGTTGAGATTTTTCCGCATTTCTGTTAGGCTCATTGTCCAGCCAGAGAATCCTGTGACCATATACATCGCCCTTTTCCTTCTGGTAGTAAGTAACCGTTCTTGATTCACTGCAGAAACATACGTATTTTTGAAGAAAGACACATCAGCACGGTTGTGTATACGTCAGGGTAACATGATAGCAAGTCTGTTAACTCTTGTACACCACTGGAAACTTAATAAATATGTCAAAGAGAAACTGATGTGGTTCATTTTTCAGAATTTTGTCACCGACGCTAGATATGCAAAACGTGGTGTATTACTCCGCAGCGCTCTGTAACTTAATTCATTATTTGAAACCAGGTTTTTAGTTGAGACAAATGTGCATATGTCATCGGGCAAATAAAGTGTGATTCTAGGTGTCGTTAATGTCTTGGTTAGCCTCGTTACAGTTTTACTCCTGAGATGCTTCAGCTTTCACTGACGTTGAAAATTTAGTCAAAGGGTTTCTCTAATGATTCTTTTGGCAGCACCGTTACAAAGACGTCTTATGCAGCAGCAACACCCATACTCTCATATTTCAAGGCCGTACGTTCTATATTGATGTCTTCTGCTATGTAGTATTCAACAACAGTGCTGTGAGATTATGCGTCGTTTTCAAGACCTATTGCTCCGCTTCGTTACATCTCTTACCACAAAGAATTGCCGGCCGCGGTGGTCTCGCGGTTCTAGGCGCGCAGTCCGGAACCGTGTGACTGCTACGGTCGCAGGTTCGAATCCTGCCTCGGGCATGGATGTGTGTGATGTCCTTAGGTTAGTTAGGTTTAAGTAGTTCTAAGTTCTAGGGGACTAATGACCAGAGCAGTTGAGTCCCATAGTGCTCAGAGCCATTTCAACCACAAAGAATATACTTTTCAGAGCGATCAGATCTCCAACGAGTGTTTACCAATGTGTATAAATGTCAGCCAAACAATCCGGGTTTTAGTCTCTGCAGAAGTCACTTACCAACTTTTTCAATCTGCCACTGTCGCATGCTGAAGCAAAACAAACAAAAAAATATGTATGTTGTTCCCTGTTCCGAGATATACGAATGTTTCTCAATTAGCCTCGACAGCACTTTTACGGATTATATTTGAATTGTTACTTCATTGTGTTTTTTTTTCCTCCACTTCATGGTATACGCCACAAGAAACGGATGTTTCACTATAGCGTTGACCACAACATTAACACATTTCTAGGGCGTTTTACTCTGTAGATTCAATCAATTCGTGTTCCATTCTTAATGTAGTCTAATCTTTGACTTGAATAAAGGACATGAATGATTGGATATCTCTGAAGGATATCCACAACTACCTATGCTTATTTTAACGTAGCGTAAGAGTTCACTTGACTGATCGGTTTTACTAGTTTTATCCTTTTTGCTCTCCATATTTCATTTTTCCTTACTTTCCTTTGCCTTCGTCTTCCTCGGAGTGTCTCTGCCCAGTCGCAACCTGATACTGTCACTGGATAGCTCCCTTAAACATGCGGTGATTATCTTCCACAGGTGCTCTAAGAGTAAACAAGGAATCGGGAGGCGACGCAGTTCCCAACAATATAGGGGTCCGTGCAGCGGGCCAGGACGTTGCTGGGCACCAGTTTGAGACGAGACAGTAGGGCTGCAACACGAATCTGTCCGTCCCCAGTCAGCGATAACCGAAGGAAACCGTGGAATACAGGACGAGCACGGGACGACGACAGCAGGCAAAAGGTAAGCTAACGACAAACATCTGAAATCTTGCCCATGCATGCCACCAAAAACACGCGCATCTGATCGATTGCATCCTTCTGCGGACGTACAACATAAATTCTCACAGGGTGTTTAACAGAAAGTGAATTTCACACTATTATGTCAGGCAAAGTAAATTTTATTGAGCGCCGCGCTACACTTCAAAAAGAACAGATTCATGTCACTCACGATTTCAGTATAGGTGGACGCGACGTTGCCTTTCGTCCACATACCCCCCAGAATTTCACGGTGAATTTGTGTGGAATTTAAACGTTCTGCCCACAAGAATCTTTATGTCTGGCGTATTCGTACGTTCCCAGTTGCCCCGCTATTTAAGTCGCACATTGTGATGCACCTGTTGGAGCCGTACTGCATTAGAACTGTGTCCTCACGAAACTCGGAAAATGTACTCTTCTCTGGCAGTGATCCGTTACTAGTGCCCATTAGTCTTAGCTTTGATGGACGCGTGAGATACTGCCTCGGTTGATTTAGCACTTTGACTGCCACGTGAGTTAAATATAACTTACAGGAAGAGTTCCCTTCGGGCCACGTGAAGTAAATATAACTCATGGACATTTTTCCATTTAAAGCTGCGTGATGCAATTGTAACTCACAGGAGCGTGCTGCGGCTCAAAATGGCTGTGAGCACAATAAGACTTAACTTCTGAGGTCATCAGTCCCCTAGACCTTAGAACTACGTAAACCTAACTAACCTAAGGACATCACACAGATCCATGCCCGAGGCAGGATTCGAACCTGCGGCCGCAGCGGTCGCGCGGTTCCAGACTGTAGCGCCTAGAACCTCTCGGCCACTTCGGTCGGCCCTAGCGGACTGTGACTCGGTGTTATAGTAGGTTATGGCCCCAGTTACAAATCATGTTCGTGGCCTATGGTTTTCGAGAGCTCAAGAGTAGTTATTGACATCTGAATTCGTGAGTTATATTTAACTCACATGGCTCAGTAGTATTCGACCTTTCTTCTTTTTATTATTCATTTATTATTTAGTTTGACATAGTACTTACACAATAGATTCCAAATCACAATACGGATTTATGTACGTTCTTCAACTCTAATTGCAACAACACTGAAACTGAAAAATGTGGGTCGTTCCACTTTGTTTCTGTAACACCTGTATGGCCGGCCGCGGTGGCCGTGCGGTTCTAGGCGCTCCAGTCCGGAGCCGCGCTGCTGCTACGGTCGCAGGTTCGAATCCTGCCTCGGGCATGGGTGTGTGTGATGTCATTAGGTTAGTTAGGTTTAAGTAGTTCTAAGTTCTAGGGGACTAATGACCACAGCAGTTGAGTCCCATAGTGCTCAGAGCCATTTGAACCATTTTTAACAGCTGTATGCACTGTGCTTTATGAAGAAACACTCTACGCAAAAATATGAGTGACAATTGTTACATTTCCATGCAGTTTGTTTGCATTTTTTGACAGCTTGCTCTCGTCCAAATTCATTCTCCATCTTTTTGTAGCGCACTGTACTCCTACGTCTGGCTGCTCCAATGTTCACAAGTGCACAGTATGCAGGTAACGCGGTGGCTTTGGTGTGAGAAGTCTCAGGCTCATCGGCATCTTCTGTATGGAGTACCCTCAAAGGCACTCCCTCTTTGAATTCTGTGATTGAGATCTTCTTCTTGTCGATGTATCGGTAAATCACATGAACATTTACCAGTGCTGACCCTGTCAACAATTCATTTCCAAGCTTCCTGTACTATTTGACACACCGCCTTAGACAAAGCGAGTACGACTTCATTTGGTCAGAAAAATCTATAAAAGAGTTAGACTGATTATAGTGATTTATCATTACTGTTTTTTTTTGTGCCCTTCCTGGTGTGAACTTCTGTTTCTTCTTCTCCCTGAACAGTACTCATCATCAGAACATGCCTCTTATCTCTCCATTTCAGTACTACTACACCTGTGGTACTTTCCTTTGCTTTGTGTTCCCCCTTCCTCAGTTTTGCCTGTACAACATCTTGAGGATTCAGTTTTCTGTTTGATCTTAGAGTACCAACTTAATGTGTTGATTGTTCAAGAAGCTGGTGTGCTAGATGAACACTTGTGTAAAAATTGTCTGTATATAAGATTCTGCCCTCATTTAGTAATCCACTCATAAGGCTCATAACAACAGAAGTGGCAAGAGGAACACCAGTATTTACATTCTTCCCTCAGTGAACTTTCATGTTCCAGGTGTAGCCACCCTTTAGACAAAGTTTGAACAGTTTGATTCCGAACGTATGGCGCTAATTCTTTATATAACGAATGAAACGTAGTCTGCCTCGAAATGGCACAAGTATTTCTTCAATGCAAACTTCTTCCTCCAGCACAACTGAACTTAGAAATCTCTGCAGTAATTCGTCAATAAGAGGTTGAATTTTGAATAAGCGGTTTCCTGGTGGCCACTGGTTGTTATCGGCAAAATGCCACATACGTAAAAGCTGTTCAAAACGATTGATTGACACAACCTTTTTTACATTGTTGTGATAGAGCATATTTCTTGATGAATAATTTGGAATACTCAGTTTCACATTTAGTGACGCCCATAACAAAAGTACTAAAAATTGTTCAATTTTAGTTTTGCTGACATCAGTTCACTTTTTCAGTTGTGAATTAACGGTTACTGAATGACTTTCTAAGACTTGTTTTGCGTACAAATTAGTTTGTTGAGTCACATATTCTGAAAATTCATCAGTTACAAAATACGCTACTGGCAATTAAAATTGCTAACCACGAAGATGACGTGCTGCAGACGCGAAATTTAACCGACAGGAAGAAGATGCTGTCATATGCAAATTATTAGCTTTTCAGACCATTCACACAAAGTTGGCGCCGGTGGCGACACCTACAACGTACTGAAATGAGGAAAGTTTCGAACCGATTTCTCATATACAAACAGCAGTTGACCGGCGTTGCCTGGTGAAACGTTGTTGTGATGCCTCGTGTAAGGAGCTGAAATGCGCACCATCACGTTTCCGACATTCATAAAGGTCGGATTGTAGCTTATCGCGATTGCGGTTTATCGTATCGCGACATTGCTGCTCGCGTTGGTCGAGATCAAATGACCGTTAGCAAAATATGGAATTGGTGGGTTCAGGAGAGTAATACGGAACGCCGTGCTGGATCCCAACGGCCTCGTATCACTAGCAGTCGAAATGACAGGCATCTTATCCGCATGGCTGTAACGGATCGTGCAGCCACGTCTCGATCCATGAGTCAACAGATGGGGACGTTTGCAAGACAACAACCATCTGCACGAACAGTTCGACGACGTTTGCAGCAGCATGGACTATCAGCTCGGAGACCACGGCTGCGGTTACCCTTGACGCTGCATCACAGAGAGGAGCGGCCTGCGATGGTGTACTCAACGACGAACCTGGGTGCACGAATGGCAAAACGTCATTTTTTCGGATGAGTCGAGGTTCTGTTTACAGCATCATGATTTTCGCATCCGTGTTTGGCGACATCGCGGTGAACGCACATTGGAAGCGTGTATTCGCCATCACCCGGCGTGATGATGTGGGGTGCCATTGGTTACACGTCTCGCTCGCCTCTTGTTCGCATTGACGGCACTTTGAACAGTGGACGTTACATTTCAGATGTGTTATGACCCGTGGCTCTACTCTTCACCCGATCGCTGCGAAACCCTACATCCCAGCAGCATAATGCACGACCGCATGTTGCAGGTTCTGTACGGGCCTTTCTGGATACAGAAAATGTTCGACTGCTGCCCTGGCCAGCACATTCTCCAGATCTCTCACCGATTGTAAATGTCTGGTCAATGGTGGCCGAGCAACTGGCTCGTCACAATACGCCAGTCACTACTCTTGATGAACTGTGGTATCGTATTGAAGCTGCATGGGCAGGTGTACCTGTACACGCCATCCAAGCTCTGTTTGACTCAATCCCCAAGCGTATCAAGGCCGTTATTACGGCCAGAGGTGGTTGTTCTGAGTACTGATTTTTCAGGATCTATGCACCCAAATTGCGTGAAAATGTAATCATATGTCAGTTCTAGTATATTTGTCGAATTAATATCCTTTACCATCTGCATTTATTGTTGGTGTAGCAATTTTAGTGGCCAGTAGTGTATTTGAAGAAATCAGATGTTGTCTTGCCTTTGAGAGTTAGTGCAAGAGAATCATTTACACCAGAACTGGAATAAATAAATGTAAAGTTTTTCATATTTTTATCCGGAACTGGCCCCCAGACAATCTAACTAGAATTTGTTCTAAGTGTGTCATCTTCATCCTCAGAACTTTCTGATATTGCACTTACTGCAATTGAACCTGAATCAACTGCAATAATTATGGCACTAACACGGTTAGAGGTGCGTTGTTGCCTGGTTTTTACAACATAGGAGTCTGGTTCCTTTACTGAATGTGGGCATAAAACTCTTCTTCCTACCTTCACTGATGTAATTCCATCATCAGAACTTCCGGTTCGCTTCCGGTCTCCTGTGGTAAAAAGTCATCTGAGCTATCACCAAATAAAGACACAGAGTATTCATCACTTACGTCCACAGCTTCATCTAAAAGCTGCTGTACATGCCTTTGTTCATCTTCATAACTTCTACGAGACATTTTCTTCTGCCACAATATCAATTTGTTACAGAGCAAACAACACTGAACAACACTGTAGCAACAATGCAGGAAAGCAATAATAGAACTGTACACAAATAATGCTGTGGAATGAAAAACTGACAGGAGTACAAACCTAAAATTGTTAGCGACATAGCAAATGACACACCTGGTACCTTTACTCTGGGACCATGTGAATCATATGTAACTCACACTATAAAATTAAAAAAAGATCTTAAATGCCATATTTTCACTTTATTTGCACTTAACAAGTTCACTTGGAGCAAACTAAAGCACGACATTGAAAAAAAGTATATGGTCCCATTGGGTCGGTAACCCACCTATACCATGGAAGTCAGTGTGTTAAGTTCCTGCATTGGCGTAATAACATTCAGTATTGGCAATTCGTAAACTTATTACTGCGAGAAAAAAAAACTGTAATCAATGAGTGTAGTAAACACTCTTTACGCAAGTTCCTGTCTGCATTTAATTCTAAGTTCCTTTTTTTCTAGTTGAGGATTTCAGGGCGAAAGTGACGAATGATCGGTATCCACTGGTCTTAAACGCAGCCAAATAATTTTTAAAGAAGTCCAGTCATTCATTGTGTTGCTGGGTATAGTGCTACTAACTAGAGCACAGACTCACCGGTAATCTGCACAGTACTGGTGGGGGCTTCGAGTTAATTCAGTCATTTTTAGACGTAAATTTGTAAGAGACGGTTTCTGTTTTTTTTTTTTTTTTTTTTTTTTTTTTATTACAAGTTAGTGTGCTCCCAAACTGAACATTGAAGTCACAACTGGCGGGTTTGCCTGTCGTGATATCTGATGGTTGATTCCGCATTACATGACAGTGCGCACGCACTTTTAATCAGATGATGTATTCACAACAATTGAGTCACTACCTCCAGATTAAACACATCTCCAGATGATTCTGCTTATTTTAGTCACAATAGGAAACTGTAGTATTTCTACCTGTAAAGGATGAGTGTGTGCCATTAATATTTTAGTTTCCTTGAGAAATAAGTATTGTATGCGTGTAACCAGAAAGCAAAAGCGGAAATATTTCTTTTGTACAAATATTTCAGCGTGTGATAAATTGCTATGTTCCCTGAACATCGTAATTTCAATTTCGACGTTTTTCGGGACACTTTTACCTTGGCCACCTAGGAAGCCATTTCGAAATTCCGCAGCAGTGTAATTTATTGCAACGTAGACTAGGCAGTACGCGAAGATACATTAGAAAATCTAAAAAGCAGCGGTGGCCGCGCGCTACTTTCGAGGTGTAGCGATTATCACAAAGAAGCAAGACGCCTTAACATTTATCGCTTCAAGACGCCCTTATATTTATCGCTTCAAACCTCTATGCGAAATGAACTCCAGATACCGAAAGCACATTACGAAGAAACATATTAATTATTAACGTCTAATAAACATTATATGAATAAAATTAATTCCGGTACCGGGAATCGAACCCGAGCCTCCTGGGTGAGAGCCAGGTATCCTAGCCACTAGACCATACCGGATTGGTGTAATCTTACGATAAGTAGATGTATAACACTGTGTCTGTACATCATCAGTCATGTTTCGTGTCGGTTTTTCCGCAACGTGGGAGGTTCTGAGGGATAAGATCACGTCGGAGAGCATTCCATCGTCCGTGTACCGTAGACGATTTGCCGCCGAAAGGAAGGCCCTTTGGAGGACTGCCAGCTGCGATAATGTTAGCAGCGACACTCTCGGGCGTGCGCCCCAGATGTAGAGTCACTGCCTCATGGATCTTTTAGGTATTTTACTGCCATGTTCTGTTGCTTTTGAGCGACGAATATACACCATTTCAGTTCTTCCTATTTTCTGTAACCTGTTCCTCCAATATTTTTTCATCCTCTTTCATATCCCATCTCTCTGTTTCAAAAACACTAAATCCTTTTTTGCCTGTAAACCCAGACGTTCCGAATGTTCCCTTCCCTGTATCTTTATCGGTTGTCTTTTTCACTTATTTCTTTAACGTACTATTATGGAGATACACGATTTTTAAAATTTTTTTTTTGAAGTCACTTACGTCCTATTTAAATGCCCAATAATATAAGCCTTCTTGAAACTTCCTGGCAAATTAAAACTGTTTGCCGGGCCGAGACTCGAACTGTATTTGTAACCATATATATTTATTAAATTTATTAACAACGATACATTTTTAAACATTTCTTTCTATTAACTTATTATATTTCTACAGTTGGTAAACGTTACTGTCGTTTTATAGGTTGTTGTTCTTGTATTTCTTTCTTTTGCATTTTTCTCTTATTGTTGTTCCTCGAACCCTTTACCTTGGCTATTTGTCGTCCTTTTTTTGTGGGTAAACCGTAACAGGACAGGCATGATAATTTATATCTAGCGTCAACACATTTATTGGTGTTGTTTTTGTGGTGGTCTTCAGTCCAGAGACTGGTTTTCTGCAGTTCTCCATGCTACTCCATCCTGTGCAAGCTTGTTCATCTCCCAGTACTCACTGCAACCTACATCCTTCTGAACCTGTTTAGAGTATTCATCTCTTGGTTACCATCTACGATATTTACCTTCCACGCTGTCTTCCAATACTAAATTGGTGATCCCTTGATGCCTCAGAATATGCCCTACCAACCGATCCCTTCTTCTAGTCAAGTTGTGCCACACATTTCTCTTCTCTCCATTTCTGTTTAATACCTTCTCATTAGTTATGTGATCTTCAGCATTATTCTGTAACACCACATTTCGAAAGCTTCTATTCTCATCTTGTCTAAACTATTTATCGTCCATGTTTCACTTTCATACGTGGCTACACTCCATACACATACTTTCAGAAACGTCTTCCTGACACTTAAATCTTAAATGTTAACAAATTTATCTTCTTCAGAAACGCTTTCCTTGCCATAGCCAGTCTACATTTTATATCCTCCCTACTTCGACCATCATCAGTTATTTTGCTCCCCAAATAGCAAAACTCCTTTACTATTTTAAGTGTCTCATTTCCTAATCTAATTCCCCCAGCATCACCCGACTTAATTCGACTACATTCCACTATCCTTCTTTTGCTTTTGTTGATGTTTATCTTATATCCTCCTTTCAAGACACTGTCCATTCCGTTCAACTGCTCCTCCAAGTCCTTTGCTGTCTCTCACAGAATTACAATGTCATCGGCGAACCTTAAAGTTTTTATTTCTTCTCCATGGATTTTAATACCTACTCCGAATTTTTCTATTGTTTCCTTAACTCCTTGCTCAATATACAACTTGAACAACATCGGAGAGAGGCTACAACCCTGTCTCACTACCTTCCCAACCACTGCTTCCCTTTCATGTCCCTCGACTCTTATAACTGCCATCTGGTTTCTGTACAAATTGTAAATAGCCTTTCACTCCTTGTATTTTACCCCTGCCACCTTCAGAATTTGAAAGAGAGTATTCCAGTCAACATTGTCAAAAGCTATGCTAGAGACGTAGGTTTGCCTTTTCTTAATATAGCTTCTAAATTAAGTCGTGGGGGCAGTATTGCCTCACGTGTTCCCATATTTCTACGGAATCCAAACTGATCTTCCCCGGGGTCGGCTTCTACCAGTTTTTCCATTCGTTTGTAAAGAATTCATGTTAGTATTTTGCAGCCGTGGCTTATTAAACTGATAGTTCGGTAATTTTCACATCTGTCAACCACTGCTATTCTTCGGGATTGGAATTATTATATTCTTTTTAAAGTCTGAGGGCATTTCGCTCGTCTCATACATCTTGCTCACCAGATGGTAGAGTTTTCTCAGTGCTGGCTATCCAAAGGCTGGCAGTAGTTCTGATGGAATGCTGTCTACTCCCGGGGCCTTGTTCGACATAGGTCTATCAGTGCTCTGTCAAACTCTTCACGCAGTATCATATCTCCCATTTCATCTTCGTCTACATCCTCTTCCATTTCCTTAATATTGTCCTCAAGAACATCGCCCTTGTATAGACCCTCTATATACTCCTTCCACCTTTCTGCTTTCCCTTGTTTGCTTAGAATTGGGTTTCCATCTGAGCTCTTGATAGTCATATAAGTGGTTCTCTTTTCCCCAAAGCTCGCTTTAATTTTCCTGTAAGCAGTATCTATCTTATCCCTAGTGAGATAAGCCTCTACATCCTTACATTTGTCCTCTAGCCGTACCTGCGTAGCTATTTTGCACTTCGTGATCTGATTTTTGAGACGTTTGTATTCCTTTTTGCCTGCTTCGTTTACTGCATTTTTGTATTTTCTCCTTTCATCAATTAAATTCAGTATCTCTTCTATTAGCCAAGGATGTCTATTAGCTCTCGTCTTTTTACCTACTTGATCCTCAGCTGCCTTCATTAATTCATCTCTCAAAGCTACCCATTCTTCTTCTACAGTATTTCTTTCCCCCATTCTTGTCAGTCGTTCCCTTATGCTCTCCATGAAACTCTCTACAACCTCTGGTTCTTTCAGATATCCAGGTCCCATTTTCTCAAATTCGCACCATTTTGCAGTTTCTTTAGTTTTAATCTATAGTTCATAACCAATAGATTGTGGTCAGAGTCCACATCTGCCCCTGGAAATGTCTTACAATTTAAAACCTGGTTCCTAAATCTCTGTCTTACCATTATACAATCTATCTGACACCTTCCAGTATCTCCAGGATTCTTCCATGTATACAACCTTCTTTTATGATTCGTGAATCAAGTGTTAGCTATGATTAAGTTATGCTCTGTGCAAAATTCTACCAGGCGGCTTTCTCTTTCATTCCTTAACCCCATTCCATATTCACCTACTACGTTTCCTTCTCTTCCTTTTCCTACTATCGAATTCCAGTCACCCATGACTATTAAATTTTCGTATCCCTTCAGTATCTGAATTATTTCTTTTATCTCATACATTTCATCAATCTCTTCATCATCTGCGGAGCTAGTCGGCATATAAACTTGTACTACTGTCGTAGGCGTGGGTTTCGTATCTATCTTGTACACAATAATGCCTTCACTATGCTGTTTATAGTAGCTTACCCGCATTCCTATTTTTTATTCATTATTAAACCTACTCCTGCATTACCCCTATTTGATATTGTATTTATAATCCTGTTTTCACCTGACCAGAAGTCTTTTTCTTCCTGCCACCGAACTTCACTAATTCCCACTATTTCTAACTTTAACCTATCCATTGCCCTTTTTAAATTTTCTAACCTAGCTACCGATTAAGGGATCTGACATTCCACGCTCCGATCCGTAGAAGCCAGTTTTCTTTCTCCTGATAGCGACATCCTCTTGAGTAGTCCCCGCCCAGAGATCCGAATGGGGGACTATTTTACCTCCTGAATATTTTACCCAAGAGGACGCCATCATCATTTAACCATACAGTAAAGCTGCATGCCCTCGGGAAAAATTACAGCTGTAGTTTCCCCTTGCTTTCAGCCGTTCGCAGTACCAGCACAGCAAGGCCGTTTTGGTTAGTGCTACAAGGCCAGATCAGTCAATCATCCAGACTGTTGCCCCTGCAACTACTGAAAAGGCTGCTGCCCCTCTTCAGGAACCACACGTTTGTCTGGCCTCTCAACAGATACCCCTCTGTTGTGGTTGCACTTACGGTATGGCTATCTGTATCGCTGAGGCACGCAAGCCTCCCCACCAACGGCAAGGTCCATGGTTCGTGATGCACTTTGTGGCGCCACAGGCACAATGTGCATGCTGGTTTGATATCTTCCTTTAGTCAGCACTGTTCGTTGGGACAGTATGAGAGAAAACATCAGCATGACAGATGGAGCAGAAGTGTAAGTAACTTATACAAATTATAGGTAAATTGAAGAAGGAAGGAAAATGGTAGTACTATGGGGAATACTTTTGACACTGTTTTGGCTGCGAGCATGACAGATGTTTGGTGAGAAGCACTTTGTATCACTGATTTCACTAAGAAGCAACACTTTATACTACTATACTTCACTATTTGATGCGAGAGGAGAAAGCACTTTATCTTTTGTGTTGCACTTGTTCACTATCACTGCACACGTTATTCTTGTGGTGAGTGTGGTGAGGTGGCTGGTGGCGGTGCTGTGGGTCACAGGCTGGGGAGGACTCTGGCGATCGCTGTCTGCAGTGGAATCTGCAGGAAGTTTCTGAAGTTCTCGTGGTATCGCCTGTGCTGCTGGGCCGTCTTGTTCTCCTCCCAGAGGTCCATCAGGAAGGCCAGCTGGTCAGCCTGCCTCCGCGCTACGATGGCGTGTGCCGCCATGGCGAGGATCCAGAGAGTCGCCAGTCGCTCGGGCCGTGGAAATGGGTTGCAGTCTGGGGCGGTGATTGTTTCCACTGTGATGCTTCCCGGCGCTGTTCTGTTGATGTGGGCCACCATCTGCTGGCACGCTTCCCAGCTGTTGATGGCATTCCCGCAGGTGAATCGGTCCTCGAGGGCGTCGGTCATGCCACATACGTCACACTTGTCACTTGCGACGAGTTTTATCTCCGCCAGTCTTTGGTTGGTTGGTACCGTTCTGTTAACTATTTTGTACCGTGTCTCCTTCGCATGTTTAGGCAACACGTTTTCCGAGACGTTCCCCCATATTTGTTTCCAATTGTATTGCGGGAGTTTGTGTTCAATTTTATTTTTTGCTGGCTTCCCCCTGAGGGCCCAGTATATTCTCTCAGCTGTTCTGTGGCTGGGGTTCGCCACGGTGTCCAGAACGTAACTTTTGTTCGCGTAGTGCAGCCTGACGTGTCGCATTCTGAAGGGAATGTGCCTCGTGTCGACCGGCGCTTCATGGGATGCGGGCTTGTATCTTCCAATTATCTTGGCTGTGACGCTGTCAGGGTTTTTGTCCTGGATGGCGAGCGTTCGTTTCAGTAGAAGGGCTGCACATTTGGTCTTTATATCAACTAGACCTAGTCCCCCTTCTTTCGTTGGCAGCGAGCACGTTGCTAGAGCCACTTTGAATATATTTCGACGCCACAACAGGTAGTACACTGCGCTCGTTAGTGCTCGCGCAATTTCTGTCGGGATGCTTAAGATTTGCGCCAGGTACCAAGCTTTCGACAGGATCGTCGTGTTTTATCAGTTCTGTTTTCTGGTGGACTGTTAGCTTCCGGTTCGCGTGCTGTCTGGAGAGACCTCTTATGGTGTGTAGCACGTCCCTCTAGTTGTATGCGGCCATTCTAAGTGGACGAGACTGTATAAATATTCCGAGAAATTTATGGCTTTCTGCTCTTTTGTACCACTGCCTGTCTGGTTTGAGTCGTTGATTCCCTGTCGGCAGTAGTCTGTTTTACTGTAGTTGGTTTGGGGCCTGGCGCTGTTTGGAATCTATTCATGATGGTTTCTACTCTCCCAATATCTTTCTGGTCTTCAATAAAGATGCCTAGGTCGTCAGCGTATGCTATACATGCTACTGCTTTGCCTGCTACGGAGAAGCCTCTGATGTCGTTTGTGAGTTTCCGCAGCAGCGGGTCCAGTGCTATAGCGAATAGAGCCATTGACAATGGACAGCCTTGCCTCACGGATCTGTCCAGTTTTATCTGTTTTGTTTCCCAACTATTCATTATTACTGTCGATCTCGCAGTCCTTAGTACCTTCTGGATGATTGTGATGAATTTTTGCCCAAACCCGAGTCTGTTTAGTGTGTCTACGAGGTGTCTGTGATCGATCCTGTCGAAAGCCTTATTGAAGTCCACCGAAATTATGGCACCTGCGCTTCTGCTGGTGGCTGCCTGTGCTATTACGTCCCTGTAGGTGCATGTGGCGTCAAATATATTTTTCCCTGGTACCGCACATGTTTGCCACGCACTGATGACTTTCCTCATCGCCGATTTCAGGTTGTTTGCGATGCATTTCGCTATTATTTTATAGTCGGCGTTGAGGAGCGTAATCGGACGAAACTCTTCAGTGCGGCGGGCGGCTCTCTTCTTGGGGATGAGGGTTATTGCTCGGGACCTTTGCCTTTCACGTGCAAGTGCTCTGCTAACTGGGCTACCCAAGCACGACTCACGCCCCCTCCTCACGGCTTTACTTCTGCCAGTACCTCGTCTCCTACCTTCCAAACTTTACAGAAGCTCTCCTGCGAACCTTGCAGAACTAGCACTCCTGAAAGAAAGGATATTGCGGAGACATGGCTTAGCCACAGCCTGGGGGATGTTTCCAAAATGCGATTTTCACACTGCAGCGGAGTGTGCGCTTATATGAAACGTCCTGGTAGATTCAAACTGTGCCCGCTGCAAAGTGAGAATCTCATTCTGGAAACATCCTCCAGGCTGTGGCTAAGCCATGTCTCCACAATATCCTTTCCTCCAGGAGTGCTAGTTCTGCAAGGTTCGCAGGAGAGCTTGTGTGAAGTTTGGAAGGTAGGAGACGAGGCACTGCCAGAATCGAAGTTGTGAGGACGGGCCGTGAGTCGTCCTTGGGTAAGTCAGATGGTAGAGCACTTGCCCGCGAAAGGCAAAGGAGTTCGAGTCTCGGTTGGCACACAGTTTTAATCTGCCAGGAAGTTTCAAAGAAAAATGATAGTTTTCAACATATAGAAACAACATTTCCGCATATGCATTGCACTATGACGCATGGCTTCTTGCTGGGGCGATGGGTTCGTCCATTGTGTCTTGCTTTTGGCGTACAGAACGTCATATTTTGGTAGATTGTGTTTTATATTCAGACAAGAGCGCAGCAACTAATTTTTCAACAGTGTTGTCTTCAGTTTTGACTAACAGTCTCACAGATGTGGTACGCTTTTTCAGGTTCTCTGAAATGTCCCCCTTGGTCCTTTAAATTTTAGGGAGGCGGTTTTAATGTGTTCTTAGAGTGGCTGTCTGATGATTGTGCGGCTGATAGGGTGTGCAGTCGGTAGAGACCGAGAGCAATTTTATGTCAGATTGATTCTTCCTTGTTTTATAACGTTTCAGGCATTTTAACCGCACTCATTTCTACTGATTTTTGTAAGGTCGCTGGGGACGACATAATTCGCGTCCGCAGCATATCCTAAGCTGTACGTGTTCTCTGGGTGGTTCTAATCGACTAACAGTACTGGCGCCCGACTAATCCTAGTGATCTCCTGGGACACATCACATCACCGCACACAAAGTCGATATGAGAAAGCAGAACAACGGTCCTTTTGAAATTTGGTCTTAGTGTTAAAATATGCCAGTTAAACATTGAAGGCATTGTAGAGCCAAATGCCAAAAATGGCTCTGAGCACTATGGGACTCAACTGCTGAGGTTATTAGTCCCCTAGAACTTAGAACTAGTTAAACCTAACTAACCTAAGGACATCACAAACATCCATGCCCGAGGCAGGATTCGAACCTGCGACCGTAGCGGTCTTGCGGTTCCAGACTGCAGCGCCTTTAACCGCACGGCCACTTCGGCCGGCTCCAAATGCCAAACTCTACACAATATAACAGATGAGAACGAAATTGATATGTTAGCCACACAGGAAACTCGTCTAGAAACTGAAGAGCAGCTTGCTTTAAGAAGTAAAATAGCTGGAATTGATTTACTTGGTACTACATTCGACAAAGTTCATGGTGTAGCAACGGACATTCCGAAAGGTATGGGAAAGGCTCACTGACACTGTCTCTACCAGCACCACGAATAATACGCACGAAGCCATTGTCAGAATTGGTGAAGTAACTGTTGAGAATATCTATAAACCTCCAGGAACCATGTGGCCAACACATGTACTACACACTCATCACCACTCTACTTTGTACTTGGGACGCTTCAGCAGCCATCATGGAGTGTTGAAATACAATCGTAACGATGTAAATGCGAACATGCAGGTTGTCTGGTCTGATGAACACAACCTTGTTTCTGACGCTAGAGATCCGTGTACATTCCGTCTGGTGCCTGGAGAATAAATCACAACCGTGATCTATGTTTTGTATCCCAGACAACAATGGCATGCCGTTACCAGTGTCAAAGTCCTGGACCACTTGTAGCAGAGCCAACATCGCCCATTGTTTCCCGAATTAGTTACAATCATACCTGTCAAAAGATTATTTCCCAGGCCTAGATGCAACTGCAAAGAGCCGACGGGTCTACATTTTCTGAAAATTTGAACAAATGTTTGCGATGGAGCCCACCAATTAGCACAAACTATAACATGTTCATTGAAACTATACTATCCACAGCAAATAAATATATACGAAGCTGTTTTCGAAAGGAAGATACACCTGAATGGACGGAAAAGTGTGAAACTCTGTACAAACAGTTTTGTAACAACAGTGATTATGAAATAGCTTACGAACTTCTCCAGAGTATCGACGCAGGTGTAGTGGACTGAAACAGTTGAAGTCTTCGACTTCGGCACCTGAAGCAGAAAGGACTGATTCTTGCAGAGAAAACTTGGAAGTGTCAATCCAGCAGACCGCACTCCCAAGGAACCAGCAAAAAACATTGTGATCGCCTGTGGAACTCCTAAGATTCGGTAACACACAGATAAGGACAAAAAGGCGTGAAGGTTCTCTTAAGCTCAAAAAGGAATTGAGGATTCTAAAACTAGCCTGTAAACCAGAGCCAGACTAATCCAGACTATTCATCAATGAGAAAATAACGACAGATCTCAAAGAAATGAAAACGGGGAAGGCACTTGGTTGTGATGGCATCTTTTCAGAATTCCTAATCCACACTGTTAAGCATCTAAACAATTGGCTAGCAGCGTTCTTTAGGATAACCTCCAAACTTGTAACATACTTCATGATTTGCCCGCCCCCGGTAACTGAGTGGTCAGCGTGACAGAATGTCAATCCTAAGGGCCCGGGTTCGATTACGGGCTGGTTAGGAGATTTTCTCCTTTCAGGGACTGGGTACTGTGTTGTCCTGATCATCATTTCATCCCCATCGACGCGCAAGTCGCCGAAGTGGCGCCAAATCGAAAGACTTGCACCCGGCGAACGGTCTACCTGACGGGAGGCCCTAGTCACACGACATTTATTTTACTTCATGATTTGGAAGGGAAAAAAAAGCAAAGATCATAGCCATCTTAAAAGCACCTAAACTAAATTACAAACCTTAAAGCTATCGACCCATTGCTTGACTTAGCACGGTATATAAACTTTTGGAAAGAATACTATATAACTGAATCAGCCACAAAATTTTCGCCCAGACTGCAGCTGCACCGACCAGATTCTCTCACTGACATGTTTTATGGAAGCATAATTCCAGAAGAAACATAAGACTTCAGCTGTGTGTATGGATCCAGCAGCGGCCTATGATACTGTGTGGAGGCAAGGGGCTATATTTAAACTTTTAGGAGTCATACCATGTCCTAAAACAGGACACCTCATCAGTGCTATGGCAAGGAATAGAAACTTCCAAGTTATAATAGGTAATCAGCTAAGTCCTCTAACGAAGTTTAATAATGGCCTTCCACAAGGCTTCTGTTTTCCTTGTATGTAGCATACTTGCCTAAGACATCATCAAGGAAATTTAGATATGCTGATGACTGGGCTCTCGCTGCAACCCACAGATACCTGGGCGTCGCTGAAACGGCCTTGAATGAAGACCTAAAAACTGTTGGCAGATACTTCCGTAACAGAGGTTACAGCCAAGAGCTGCCGAAAGAGAAGTCACCAGCTTCCACATTAAGAACAAGCTCGCAAACAAGGAAATGAAGGTATATTTTGAAGGGAGACAACTGTGTCCACGTTATCTAGGAGTCACTCTTGACAGCACGCTCAGCTTCATGGAGTACTTGCTGAAAATTGCCGCTAAGATGAAGTGAAGAAAGAACGTCTTACGTTTTGTATTATCGCGAAACAAGGGACAGAGTGTCACTGACATGATATGGGATTTGGGGTGGATGTTGTGTTTACCTCATACAGCATAGACACAATGAGGTAGCTAGGTGCACGCTAAACTAACGCAGACGGGCTTGAAGTTCTGGAACATGAGACTTATTAATGAATAAGAAGAAAAGTACGTAGATGTTACTTAACTTTTATTCTCTTGTTGGAATACATCTCTTGAATAGTAGTAAGCTATAAGCACTGATACAAATGGCGCATTGCTAGGTCGTAGCTATGGCCTAAGCTGAAGGCTATTCTATCTGTCTCTCGGCAAATGAGAGGAAAACTTGGTAGGTCTAGTCGCAAGCTATGTCGTCCGTACAACTGGGGCGAGGTCGAGTCCGTGTCTTGTGACCTGCCATGTGGTGGCGCTAGGTTTGCAATTACACAGTGGCGACACGCGGGTCCGACATGTACTACAGGACCGCGGCCGATTTAAGTTACCACCTAGCAAGTGTGGTGTCTGGCGGTGACACCACAGTGGACATCATTAAAACAAAGACTTTTTCGTTGCGGCGGAATCTTCTCACGAAATCTCAATCACCAACTTTCTCCTCCGAATGCGAAAATATTTTATTGACGTCGAACTACGTAGGGAGAAACAGTCATCGTAATAAAATAAGGGAAAACAGAGCTCTCGCGGAAAGACATAGGCGTTTGTTTTTTCCGCACGCTGTTAGAGATTGGAATAATAGACAATTATTCTGAAGGTCGTTTGATGATCCCTCTGCCAGGCAGTAAAGTGTGATATGCGGAGTATCCATGTAGACGTAGATGTAGATGAAACCTTGTGGCACAACGTTGGGTTCATCAGCTCCAACACAAAGGACGTCTGCTCTTGGACTGGCTTACCCTGTGGCAGAATATTGCGCTGCAATCTGGATCAACACCCATACACCAGACTATTCGATACGTAGCTCGACCAGACCATGCTTATCGTTCTAGGAACAATGAGAAACGCTCCAACTTTATGGCTGCGTATTCTCAGCCATTTAGCTTCTCATTTTTGCGCCATGAAGCTGCTCTCAAAAACAGCTAGCCATCCTTACCTCCCTATACATGAGTACGTCCCTTTACCCTGTGCAAACAGACTTAGCTCCCGTCACCAACGTGTGCATGGTGCAAAATCTATGGTGGCCAAAGGAGCAACAACAGCAGTCCGATGGACAGAAGAAATATGACAGAACAACGCTACAACAGAACAGCTGAAAATGCCCTGCACCTCGACTAGGCCGTTAGGGTCTGAAGAGCATCGCAAGGTCTGGTCTGCACTCAGTAGGATTAGGACAAATAGTGGAAGTTGTGCTGACCCAATGTACAAATGGGGATTAACGGCGTCGCCAAGCTCTGAATGTGGTGCAGAACGTACGTGCCCAAATCGATCTTTTCCTGGCGATCCGAAGGAGTTCCCGTTACCAACTTAGGCATTAGTTTTGTATAATCAGCGGTTTTACATAAGCCTGTGACCTTCTTTGCTTTGTGAATGTTGTAAATTTAATCAACTTATAATCATGAATTTCTTTTCTGTATGTAAATATCTGTATACGTATTGTTAAAGAAAAAATGTTTTCTTGTGTAACACACTAAATACACTGGTGTCCAAAATTATAGCAACAAACGGAAATTTTGCAAGGTTGGATTTATTTTGCCACAAAACACTACAAACTGGTGTTAGTAAAGTAGGAACAATTTATAGTACACAGAACGTAAACAACTGCAACAAGCATAACGGTAGAAAAAATATGCTTCGATTTTTCCAGCTTAATGGGTATGCACACACATTCCGACAACTGGTTAATGTGCTCAGTACTGGGTGTGGCCACCTCTGGCAGCAGTAAAGGCCTGGCAGCGTCGGGGCATGCTGTGAATGACGTCATCAATCTCATGTTGAGACAATAAGGCTCATTCTTCTTGCAGGCCTGCTCGCAAGTTTTGGAGACTGACTGGTGGACGCTGACGTGATGCAACCCGTCTCCCTAGTGCATCCCAGATATGCTCTGTGGGATTCAAATCGGGAGAGCGAGCGGTCCACACTAGGCATGCAATATCTTACGTTTCCAAGGAAACATCAACCACCTGTGCTCTATGAGGCCGAGCATTATTGTCCTTCAACACGAATTTTTAGCCCACATCACCTCGCAATAACCATACGTGAGGTCCCAAGATTTCGTCACGGTACCTCAAAGCAGTTAAACCTTGACTATTCACCCGTACAGTTTCATAAAGAGGCGTTAGAGTGGTCAACGTAGTACCTGCCCACACCATTAGCGATCCTCCTCGATATAGGTCTCGTTCCACAATGTTTTGGTCCCGAAGTCGTGTGTCATGTGCCCTCCAGATGCGAATCTGTCAAGAATCACACTCCGGAGCAAATCGGAGCTCATCAGTGAAAAGAACATTGGCTCTCTGTTCGACCGTCCCCGTGGCATGTGAACGACTCTACTCTAAACGTTCCCTTCCGTGAAGACGTGTCAGAAGTAAACATATAGCAGCTCTTCGACAACAAAGGCCACTCTGCCGAAGACTTCTTTACATCGTTGGTTTTGATAAAACACGTCCAGTGGATGCTGCGAGGTCAGATGCCAGGTGCCGTGCAGCACTAAGGCAGCACCGTCGTGCCGTTATAGCGAAATAACGGTCCTCTTTCTGATGTCACACGTTGTCGGCGCTGCCTTGGTTTTTACAAACTGTTGCAACATCGTAGAAACAACAGAATGATTCGCATTAAGCCATCGGGCCACATCAGTTTGCGACTATCCTGCTTCCTTTCTTTCTCTGGTGCTCCATATCAGAGAGTCTGGTAAGCATCTTGTTTGTGCCGTACTGCACCGTCTGTGACTGTGTTCATAGCTATTGTGGATGTGGGACTACCCGACAAACACTGCCCCGTTCGATAGGTACCCTGACGTCATCGTTGATGTGGTTGCCCGTCGACCGGAATGCCACCTTCCGAGCAGAACACTATCATACGGACATCCGTATGAATACATCGTGAATTAGACACAGGACGGGGTAATAGCGGTTTGTTGCTTTAATTTTGGACACCAGTGTAAATAAATAAAATCGTAAGGATGCTGATAACCTCACCGTTGAGCGCCAATAAACCAAAAACACACATATATAAAATTTGTGTGTATAGAAGAAGAAAAAAACACCTGATGATGCCACAACTGTGACGGAATATGTTTGGGGAATAAACAGAACAACTAATTCTTCTTTAATTCATGATTATTTTCTGTAAGCACGGGAACAGAGCTTTAAATATGCCATTGCGATAAATTAGGCATAATTATATGAACACGATTCAACATCGAGGGAGAGTTAACTTGAAACAGCTGGCGAAATATTCGAACTCCATCCGACCATCAGCGGTCTGCTGCAGGACGTGACGATTTAGCGCCAGATACCGCACGGGCGAAAATCATTTAGAACCGGCGTATCACGCCATTTGGCCAGAATTTCAGTACCATACATTCTGATAGAAAATCTTCTCCTCGGCTAGAAATCGAACCCTGCTCTTCTGCGTGACAGACGGGAATGTTGACCACTATACTACCAAGCCTGGGGTAATTGCGTAACGTGCAGTTGTGTACGGTTTCAATCATCCGTAGCTACTGCGGACAACAATATAAATTTTGTAAGTACTTCTGTATCCTGTTTGCACTTTTGGCATAACAGGCGCAGACGGAAATTTCGAATCTTGTGGCAGCGTGTGTCCCAGTTTTCCAGTGTTCCTCCCCTACCCTTCCCAGATATAACTTGTGGTCACCACCACTTACAATGTGCTTACATCATTAATTATTTCATCAATTTAAATAACTTCCTTGAAATTATATTTAATATAAATTCACTATGTGGTCCAAAGTATACGGACACCTGGCTGAAAACGACTTACAAGTTCGTGGCGCTCTCCATCGGTAATGCTGGAATTCAGTATGGTGTTGGCCCACCTTTAGCCTTTATGATAGCTTCCACTCTCGCAGGCATACGTTTAGTCAGGTGCTGGAAGCTTTCTTGGGGAATGCCAGCCCATTCTTCATGGAATGCTGCACAGAGGACAGGCATCGGTCGGTGAGACCTGGCAGCCGGCCGAAGTGGCCGAGCGGTTTTAGGCGCTGCAGTCTGGAACCGCACAACCGCTACGGTCGCAGGTTCGAATCCTGCCTCGGGCATGGATATGTGTGATGTCCTTAGGTTAGTTAGGTTTGAGTAGTTCTAAGTTCTACGGGACTGATGACCTAAGAAGTTAAGTCCCATAGTGCTCAGAGCCATTTGAACCATTTTTTTTAGACCTGGCACGAAATCGGCGTTCCAAAACATCCGAAAGGTCTTGTATAGGATTCAGGTCAGGAGTCTCTGCAGGCCAATCCATTACAGGGATGTTATTGTCGTGTAACCACTCCGCCACAGACCGTGGATTATGAACAGGTGCTCGATCGTGTTGAAAGATGGAATCGCCATCTCCGAACTTATCTTCAACAATGGGAAGCAAGGAGATACTTAAAACATCAGTGTAGGCCTGTGCAATGATAGTGCCACGAAAAACAAGAAGGGGTGCAAGCCCCCTCCATGAAAAATACGTCCACACCACACCACCACCGTCTCCGAATTTTACTGTTGGTGCTGCACACGCTGGCAGACGACGTTCACTGGGCATTCGCCATACCCACAATATGCCATCGGATCGCCATATTGTGCACCGTGATTCGTCACTCCACACAACGTTGTACCACTGTTCAATCGTCCAATGTTTACGCTGCTTACACCAAGAGAGGCGTTCAGAAATGGTTCAAATGGCTCTAAGCACTATGGGACTTAACATCTGAGGTCATCGGTCCCCTAGACTTAGAACTACTTAAACCTGACTAACTTAAGGACTTCACACACATACATACCCGAGGCAGGATTCGAATCTGCGACCGTAGCAGCGGCGCGGTTCCGGACTGTAGCGTCTGGAACTGCTCGGCAGCACGGGCGGCAAGCGAGGCGTCGTTTGGCATTTACCAGCGTGATGTGTGGCTGATGAGCAGCCGCTCGACTATGAAATCCAAGTTTTCTCACCTCCCGCCTAACTGTCTTAGTACTTGCAGTGGATCCTGGTGCAGCTGGGAATTCCTGTGTGATGTTCTGGATAGATGTCTGCCTATTACACATTACAACCCTCTTCAACTGTCAGCGGTCTCTTGTCAGTCAACAGACGAGATCGGCCTCTACGCTTTTGCGCTCTACGTGTCCGTTCACGTTTACACTTCACTATCACATCGGAATCAGTGGACCTAGGGATGTTTAGGAGTGTGGAAATCTTGCGTATAGACGTATGACATAAGTGACACCCAATGACCCGGCCACGTTCCAAATCCATTAGTTCCGCAGAGCGCCCAAATTTGCTCTCTCACGATGTCTAATGACTACTGAGATCGCTGATACGGAGTACCTGGCATTAGGTGGCAGCACAATGTACCTAATATGAAAAAACGTATGTTTTTGGGGGTGTCCAGATACTTTTAATCACATAGTATACATTATTTGATAAGCAGTCGCCTTTAAAAGGAAGAAATGTGTATGTCATGCTGCTAATTTAAGAATTGTAAGAGCAAAGAACTCTCACATCTGCGCTAACGTCATAATTCACATGCTGTAAAAACTAAATGTGCAAACACCTTTACACGTTTATCACACTTACAAGTATGTGAACTTGTAAAGTCGGGATGCTGCTTCTTTCCGCTTATGTTTTAAAAGGTCTGAAAACAGTGAAGTTAGTGGCCATATAATCAGCCTCAGATCAAGAACAAAGAAACAGGTTTCAGGAGACAGTTTTCTCTTTTAACTTTACACAGTATAATCGGAAGGAATGAAATTTACTACGAAAAGTGGGAGGAGCAAACCAGATGACAGCTGGAGCTGCCATTGTATCGTTAAGCTAGATTTCTTCCACACTGAAGGAAAATGAAAAATGAAAAATAACAGTTCACTAAAGAAGGAAATGAGTAGAAATCTGAAGAGTAGTGAAAAAATGGCTCTGGAAAAGGAGGCACAGTGCGTGCAGTTGATATTGGTGCAATAGACGCTGATCTAAAATAACTGAAAACGCTTAAGGCTCTTCGTTTGGATGGTGTAGTACCGGAATTTATAATTAAAAAAATTAGTTGAGGTCAGAAGCCAAAGTCTGCTTCGCAAGATTCTTCGTGGAAATAATTGACTCTGAAAAACTGCCAAAGATATGGAAGGAGGTAAACGTGTTAGAATGCTTAAACCAGGGAAAACAGCAGACGACCCCAATAACTTCGGACGTACCTCTCTGTTGAGCACAACCTCCAAACCCTGTGAGAGGGTATCACTTATCGAAGAAGTCCTGACAGTGGATAAAGCCTGTTTCAGGAAAAATAAGCACTGCTATGAACAAGAAGGTCTGTTGACGCTGACCACTTACATAGAAAGAGGCTTCCAAGAGGGAATGAAAACAGAAGTACTTCTATTGCGTCTGTCATCAGCGTTTGAAACACACTAGATCTGGATTTACCCGGGCCACAAAGTCATAAATTTGCCTATGCCGACGACTTAGCAGTTGCCACACAGTCAAAGTCATTTGAAGAGTTAGAAGCTGTTCTGAATAGCGATCTGCGTACTCTTCTTGAGTAGTTGTTGTTGTTGTGGTCTTCAGTCCTGAGACGGGTTTGATGCAGCTCTCCATGCTACTCTATCCTGTGCAAGCTTCTTCATCTCCCAGTACCTACTGCAACCTACATCCTTCTGAATCTGCTTAGTGTATTGATCTCTTGGTCTCCCTCTACGATTTTTACCCTCCACGCTGCCCTCCAATGCTAAATTTGTGATCCCTTGATGCCTCAAAACATGTCCTACCAACCGATCCCTTCTTCTAGTCAAGTTGTGCCACAAACTTCTCTTCTCCCCAATCCTATTCAATACCTCCTCATTAGTTACATGATCTACCCACCTTATCTTCAGCATTCTTCTGTAGCACCAGATTTCGAAAGCTTCTATTCTATTCTCTTCTTGTCCAAACTGTTTATCGTCCATGTTTCACTTCCATACATGGCTACACTCCATACAAATACTTTCAGAAACGACTTCCTGACACTTAAATCTATACTCGATATTAACAAATTTCTCTTCTTCAGAAACGATTTCCTTGCCATTGCCAGTCTACATTTTATATCCTCTCTACTTCGACCATCATCAGTTATTTTACTCCCTAAATAGCAAAACTCCTTTACTACTTTAAGTGTCTCATTTCCTAATCTAATCCCCTCAGCATCACCCGATTTAATTTGACTACATTCAATTATCCTCGTTTTGCTTTTGTTGATGTTCATCTTATATCCTCCGTTCAAGACACTGTCCATTCCGTTCAACTGCTCTTCCAAGTCCTTTGCTGTCTCTGACAGAATTACAATGTCATCGGCGAACCTCAAAGTTTTTACTTCTTCTCCATGAATTTTAATACCTACTCCGAATTTTTCATATGTTTCCTTTACTGCTTGCTCAATATACAGATTGAATAACATCGGGGAGAGGCTACAACCCTGTCTCACTCCTTTCCCAACCACTGCTTCCCTTTCATGCCCCTCGACTCTTATAATTGCCATCTGGTTTCTGTACAAATTGTAAATAGCCTTTCGCTCCCTGTATTTTAGCCCTGCCACCTTCAGAATTTGAAAGAGAGTATTCCAGTTAACGTTGTCAAAAGCTTTCTCTAAGTCTACAAATGCTAGAAACGTAGGTTTGGCTTTTCTTAATCTTTCTTCTAAGATAAGTCGTAAGGTTAGTATTGCCTCACGTGTTCCAACATTTCTACGGAATCCAAACCTGATCTTCCCCGAGGTCCGCTTCTACCAGTTTTTCCATTCGTCTGTAAAGAATTCGCGTTAGTATTTTGCAGCTGTGACTTATTAAACTGATAGTTCGGTAATTTTCACATCTGTCAACACCTGCTTTCTTTGGTATTGGAATTATTATTTTCTTCTTGAAGTCTGAGGGTATTTCGCCTGTCTCATACATCTTGCTCACCAGATGGTAGAGTTTTGTCATGACTGGCTCTCCCAAGGCCATCAGTAGTTCTAATGGAATGTTGTCTACTCCCGGGGTCTTGTTTCGACTCAGGTCTTTCAGTGCTCTGTCAAACTCTTCACGCAGTATCTTATCTCCCATTTCATCTTCATCTACATCCTCTTCCATTTCCATAATACTGTCCTCAAGTACATCGCCCTTGTATAAACCCTCTATATACTCCTTCCACCTTTCTGCCTTCCCTTCTTTGTTTAGAACTGGGTTGCCATCTGAGCTCTTGATATTCATACAAGTGGTTCTCTTCTCTCCAAAGGTCTCTTTAATTTTCCTGTAGGCAGTATCTATCTTACCCCTAGTGAGACAAGCCTCTACATCCTTACATTTGTCCTCTAGCCATCCCTGCTTAGCCATTTTGCACTTTCTGTCGATCTCATTTTTGAGACGTTTGTATTCCCTTTTGCCTGCTTCATTTACTGCATTTTTATATTTTCTCCTTTCATAAATTAAATTCAATATTTCTTCTGTTACCCAAGGATTTGTATTAGCCCTCGTCTTTTTACCTACTTGATCCTCTGCTGCCTTCACTACATCCTCCATCAGAGCTACCCATTCTTCTTATACTCTATTTCTTTCCCCCATTCCTGTCAATTGTTCCCTTATGCTCTCCCTGAAACTCTCTACAACCTCTGGTTCTTTCAGTTTATCCAGGTCCCATCTCCTTAAATTCCCACCTTTTTGCAGTTTCTTCAGTTTCAATCTGCAGTTCATAACCAATAGATTGTGGTCAGAATCCACATCTGCCCCTGGAAATGTCTTACAATTTAAAACCTGGTTCCTAAATCTCTGTCTTACCATTATATAATCTATCTGATACCTATTAGTATCTCCAGGATTCTTCCAGGTATACAACCTTCTTTTATGATTCTTGAACCAAGTGTTAGCTATGATTAAGTTATGCTCTGTGCAAAATTCTACAAGGCGGCTTCCTCTTTCATTTCTTCCCCCCAATCCATATTCACCTACTATGTTTCCTTCTCTCCCTTTTCCTACTGACGAATTCCAGTCACCCATGACTATTAAATTTTCGACTCCCTTCACTACCTGAATAATTTCTTTTATCTCGTCATACATTTCATCAATTTCTTCATCATCTGCAGAGCTAGTTGGCATATAAACTTGTACTACTGTAGTAGGCATGGGCTTTGTGTCTATCTTGGCCACAATAATGCGTTCACTATGCTGTTTGTAGTAGCTAACCCGCACTCCTATTTTTTTATTCATTATTAAAGCTACTCCTGCATTACCCCTATTTGATTTTGTATTTATAACCCTGTAATCACCTGACCAAAAGTCTTGTTCCTCCTGCCACCGAACTTCACTAATTCCCACTATATCTAACTTTAACCTATCCATTTCCCTTTTTAAATTTTCTAACCTACCTGCCGGATTAAGGAATCTGACATTCCACGCTCCGATCCGTAGAACGCCAGTTTTCTTTCTCCTGATAACGACGTCCTCTTGAGTAGTCCCCGCCCGGAGATCCGAATGGGGGACTATTTTACCTCCGGAATATTTTACCCAAGAGGACGCCATCATCATTTAATCATACAGTAAAGCTGCATGTCCTCGGGAAAAATTACGGCTGTAGTTTCCCCTTGATTTCAGCCGTTTGCAGTACCAGCACAGCAAGGCCGTTTTGGTTAATGTTACAAGGCCAGATCAGTCAATCATCCAGACTGTTGCCCCTGCAACTACTGAAAAGGCTGCTGCCCCTCTTCAGGAACCACATGTTTGTCTGGCCTCTCAACAGATACCCCTCCGTTGTGGTTGCACCTACGGTACGGCCATCTGTGTCGCTGAGGCACGCAAGCCTCCCCACCAACGGCAAGGTCCATGGTTCATGGGGGAAGTATTAAACCAAATGGCACTTAAAACAAAATCCACCCAAATCTGAAAGTATCTTTAGCTATGCATCTCAACAATAAAGACTCCATCCTCCCAAATCATCCCACGTCCGGGCATTCTGATTTAGGTTTTCTGTGATTTCCCTAAATCGCTCCAGGCAAATGTTGGGATGGTTCCTTTGAAAGGGCACAGCCGACTTCCTTCCCTGTCCTTCCCTAATCCGATGCGACCGATGACCTCGATGTCGGTCTCCTTCCCCAAAGAACCCAACCCTCCTCGCAAATCTGAAAGTATCATTAGCTATGCATCTCAACAATAAAGAAACTCACAGTAAACCGAGTGTTAAAGCTCAGTGGAGAGCCAATTAAACATCCCTAAATACTTCGGAGTTAACCTTAACCATACACTTTCATACAGACAAAACCGAAAAGAAGTGAAGAAAAATCTGAAATCCAGAAATTCCGTAGTAGCATAACTAACAAGCAGCTTATGGGGAAGTGATGAAAAGATATTGTGCACATCAGCATTCACCATGGTACATAGTACTGCAGGGTACAGTGCGCCGGCATGGCACCCCCATAAAAGTTGATGGGGAGCTCAACGAATCGATAAGGATCGTAAGTGGCTCACTGAAACTGATACCCACAATCTGGCTATCTGCACTAGCCAATATCCAGAGGCCAGATGTCAGACGAAAGGCTGCAGTGGAAAAGGAGTGGAAGAAGGTATCAAACCAGTGCGACCTCTTAATTCATCATCGTAATTAATCCACAATGTCTCTGGAGAGGCACTCCGGTGGCTGAGTAATCTGCAATGTATTATTTGACTCTGCCTTTTTGTTTACTCTATATTGTAACTCAGTACTAAACGTTTATGTTTTTTTAATAATTCCTGTAATTCCATGATGTTATGTGCTTTTCAGTTCAGTTCAGTTCTCTTAGCAGAGTGTGTATTGTATTTTGCTATTTCCTTATTATTTTTTTCTCATATGTTATTTGGTTCATTATGACCCATGTATTTATTTTATTTTATGATGTATTAGTTATCATAAGGCAATGTTGTGTGTTGTCTTTGTCATGTGGAGCAAATATTTAAGTAGTGGGACAAGCTTCATTCTGGCACATTTTTGCTAGTGCGGGTTGCCCACATCAGGGGCAGGTATGCATTCAGACGCTAATCTATTGTTTTCCTTTGATTGACAGGTAGTTAACCTATTGTTCTGCTAAAAGGATCCTTCCTTTTGATTGACAGGTCATTAACCTATTGTTCCCCCCCCCCCTCCCCCCACCCCTCAGGAAACCTCCAACCCAACCCCTCCTCTTTGCTGCTACTGGTACACTGTCAGGTCTGAGTTATTCGAATAGCCCCCTCTCACTCTTATCAAAGTGATTGAGTACATAATTAAATTGATCAATTAATTAACCCCTCCCCTGTAGTAACTCCGCCCCCCACACCCGCCCCCCTTCCCTCTCCCTCTCCCATCCTCTACCTGGAAATTGGCGGCTCTGCACTGAAGAGGATAGCTCTCACAAAGAAACGTTCAAGGGTATATTGTTTATTTATAAGACGTTCACTTTGTGGGGGTTGGATTCCTGTTGCTCATCTGCTGTTTGGAGAGATGTAGGTCTCATAAATAGTAATTAAATTTATCACTTTTCTTTTTTTTATTCCGGTCGGACAAGGGTTTCCATCATGAAACACCTGTCACGTAATTTCACTGGAAAAACTTTCGATCAAGAAGCACACACCACCTTCTGTCCCTTGTCCACTGAACTTCACGGAAAGCCACTGCACATGCTGCGAGGAGTCAGAACACAACGGTGGCCATCGCGCATTGAAGACGCGGACATCAGCTGCCGAAACATATGCAGGTATCAGTTCGGGTCTGGTGAGCACGAAGCGGCGGCATCCCTTTCATACATGACACCTGAGAAATTCCTATCGAAACATGTGTATACTTAGAGACCGTTGGTGGTGTGATGACACATGTCCTTTATACCCGGGGTCCAGCGAAATGTTCGCATAACGGATCACCCTCATCAGACCATTCCAATGCGCAGACACTCCGACGCCGCGAGCAACCACTGGACAGACAAATACAGGGGCGCGAGCTATTGCTCTCAGGCCGCTACTGATGGCAGCCAGCGGGTGTAAGACACGTCTATTTTTGGGTATACAGTTAGAATTCTGCGAGTGTTATACTGACATCACGTCTATGTAAATACAAGCCAATCAACCCTCTGGGCCGCACACATTTGTTTACAATTGGTGACGCAATACCTCTCTACCTGTGGATACTGATGTCACAGGTCGCACTAAAGAAGTCGGTTCCAGTGCTTCCCAGAATAACATCGACTGCTTTTGTCTCTCGCGATCCTTACGGGACCGCCCGCCCATTAGTTATCAGTCCCTTCTCGGAATTGGTAAAAGTGTTGAAGTGTTACAGAAATAGTTAACTGTCGCTTTTGTTCTAACTTTCATGACATCTCAGATTGTGTGAATGGAAATTCTTCTGCTAACAGGACCTGTTAAAAAAAATGGCCGGAATAACACTGACTGCTTTCTCCCTCACGACTCTAATGGCGTACCCCATCCATTGCTTATGAGTTTCTTCTAGAAATTGGTGAAGTGCCAGAAATAGCTAACCGTCGATTTTGCAGGACCTTCCGTGATGTCTCACCTAATCTGAATGGAAATTCTTGTGCTAACACGACCTGTTAACGAAAATAACCCAGAATAACACAGATTGGATTCTTCCTGATGATTCTAATGAGGCATCACGTGTTACCTCCCTGGAAATCGTAATATCCTGCTTTCAACATACTTCTCAGAAATGGTAAACTTCTTACCGCTAAAAGCTCTCACCACGTCTGAGCATGCTTGTGAGAACACCGTTAATCGTAAAAGCATTCTTGTTGTTTGGAAAGAAGGCGGTGTCTAAGTACAAAAGGGAAAATTGAAACAATTACACTAACAGAATTCGAAACACTGTCCTACAGTAGAGAAAAAGGCTGGAATTTTCGGTGTCCTACAGCTACTGGTCTGGAGATGTCCTAATGCCACAGTAGCAGATGAGTGACGGCATCCCCACCAGAGATGGATGGTCTGCTTCAACTTGTCTTTGAACACATGCTTTCTCAGAACTTTCCATAGATACGTTGCCCCCATCTTGTTCGAATCAGTTTGTGGAGTCTCCTAAGCCCCAGCACAAAGGACATCTTGGTAAAATGAATGGAGCATTCTGACTAGCTCTTACTGAATTTACCCGCCAAATTACTGATGTTGCCAGTGTGGAAGCACTTTCCGCCTTTTTTTTCTTTCTGCAGAGGAGACATTCAGGACGAAACACACGTATGTGGTTGAATAGAAGGACTTGATTCCAAATCCTAGACAGTATTTCTACCAGATAGCGTAACACTACAGATCTGAGAAGCCTGTGTACATTTCTTACGACCTCAATGAGCACACCATCTACTGTTTGTGATCTTTCTCAATCAACCTTCGCCTATAATCCAGTGGTATATTGGGGAACCTCTGAAATGATATAGAGACAGAATAAGTTACAAATACTGGAGAAACATCTAGTGGTTGCATGAGGGAGTTGCAACTACCAGTTTCATACCATGTTCCTTAGCCAAATCACTTTTTAAATTCGGTGATTTTATTACAAAGTTGCACCGTCGGCGACGTGTAACCGCACTTTTGGCCTGATAATATACACTCTGGCGATCACCGTCTATACTCAGTGTCGCAGTGTTTGTCTGGAAAAACCAATTCATTCGGAGGTAAAGCCATATGTTGATTTACAAATTCAATATGGTCGTTGCGATTGTGTTTTTTTTAAACATGTGTAGCAGTTTGTAAGTGGATTACATCTCTCTTTCTAAGACGTAGTGGTACCACTCGCAATAAAAACTTGAGACATGTTCTCCCATCGCTGATTTTCTCTCAGTGTTATTTCCTATCGTTGGCATTCAGTTAGTGACCAAGTACTAAACTTAGTAGTAGGGGATGCGTGATAGGTTCACCTCAAGCATCAGGCTTATAATGTGTGTGTGTGTGTGTGTGTGTGTGTGTGTGTGTGTGTGTGTGTGTGTGTGTGTTCAGACATGTGCAAAGGAAATGTCCAGTCGTAGGGAAGGTCTGGATTTGACATGGAATACTGTGACAGCAAAGGGAAGTCGTAAGGATGGTGCAGACATGTCTGTTTGCAGAGCCACAGCCATCAGTAGGGTGTATTTCCGATACTTTGCTCATCGTCGATTGTCGTCCAATTGAAACCACAATCGTAATATTTAATTGTAAGTACAGTGATAAAATATATATGTGGCTGGTTTTGTAGGATGATTCTGCCTATGCGTGCTTGGTGTGCAGTGCTGGTGACCTGTGGCAGGAATGATTCACATTTCCAGCTAATGGTAGTAGCTGTCTGAATGGAGAGGCCTGTTGGGGTGGAGGAATGTAGCTGGATCAACCGTGTCGTCCTCTAGACGGCCGAAAAGCGAAGTAATACTTAGTATGTGTTGGACAGCTTTCGTGATCGCTTGGAAATTTGAGAAGATCCAATATGGTTGTGTGTTTGCGCTGGACCCTTATTCCATCCCATGTAAATCGTCCGGTTGACTGCCTCTGCACATTTCGTGCCTTTATTTAGTGGAGGGAACATCGATTGTGGTGTGTGCATCTATCAGGTTAAAGATATGTGGAGGACACGTTTGCTGGTTGTCTAGACATGAGAAACACCTTGGTTAACTTTGTAAATTATAAGAATGAATTGGAATGTGCTACGTCACTGACATCAGTATTCGCGAGTGGAAATATCAGTTTCCTCTTTTTTTCCGAGTGCTCAAGTAAAGTATTGTGCAGACGGGATAAGTTACTAGCTACTCACTGGTTTACAGCACGCTACACCTCGCTAAAGTTTCGGGTTTCTAGAGAAATAATTTCCATTGTATATCACCGGAATTATACTATGCAAGCGATACTACTGCTATGCAAGCGATATTGCTCTGCACTTGATATCAAGAAGTGTGGCGTAAATGGTGTAATATTCAGGCAAACCATGTGCAAATACATGTGTTCTTGTAATGCCAGAGTCTGGAGACTGGCAAGCAAGCAAACAAGCAGGTCATGACCAGAAATGGTGACGACTTTGAGCCAGGGTGAACCGACCCAGCCTTTGTACAACAGTGTTCGCAGTATACGTACGAGTGTCTTGTGAAAATGGCATGTGAACTTGTATATGTTCTTGTAATCCTAGACTCTGGAAATGGGTGTGCAAGAAAGCAAGCAGGTCAGGGCCAGAAACAGTAAAGCCTTTGTGCTGAGGGGGGCCGAGTCCGAATTTCTAGAACAGTTCTGAGAGTGACTTTGGTCCACTGAGGGCACTCTGGTCACGTGTTGGGAGTTGATGACTTTTGTGACGGCCTTCGTAGCGACAACACTTTGCTGTAGAAATGGCCTACGAAGTCACCGCCACACTTTTAATAGCGGGCCGACCGGTCCGCTGGAACAGTGAACAGAAAGATGAAAACCCAAACACTCGGATTAAATGAAAGTCGGTACTTATCTTTATTAACGACGATACAGAACACAGTGGTGAACATGGTCTACAGAAATCTGTCTAGTTCGAGCCGGAGCGGCTAGGTCAGCGTCGGCTGACGACAAACAACAACTCTGCTGCGATGAACACACAACTGACTAGCAGGTACACAATTCGGTGGCGAGTATACAACTGAGCGGCGAATCCAGAACTGTCCTAGCGCTCGCGACTCCAGCGCTTAAGAAGCCAGAAGCCAGCGGTGGCGCGCGCAGACTTGCGGCGATTTCCTGTATCGCTGGCGCTGCTTATGCGGACGGCGTCCGTACTTTGATGCTGCCAACCTTTTGGCAGCGGGCTCGGGTGGCATTACTGGCTAGGATATAACACTCCTCCCCCCCAAATCGCCGCACCGTCGTTGAATAATGACGTGGCGAGCGTCGACGGCGGGGGAGGTGTCTGGCCGCAGGCGTAGCAGAAGAGACCGGGGCGGAGACTGTTGTCGGTGGCAGTCCCCGGTCCGCACCCCAGCATTGGCTGCGCGGGGCCTCGGGAAACACCGACTGAAAACCGAGGGCAGGGTGCACGCCTGTGACCACGGGTGCAGCTTCTGGTACTGGACGCGACGGAGCGTCGGGACCCACGAAGAGAGGCAGCGTCTCCTGACGCTGCGTCGACGGCTGCTGAGTGGGCGCCGGACAAGGCGCTGCGGTGTCAGACTCCTTGGGGGTGCCCAAGGAAAGCGGCTGCAGGACAGGCTGCACAGCCACCGCTGGGGAAGGCTGAGGGGTCGACGTCCATCAGCTCCGAAGGCGGCGGCGACTGAAGAGGGACCGCAGGCGCCGGAGCGACCACCCGGGGCGCTCCCGTATGAAGCTGCGCGGGAGGCATCAACGGGACGGGCTGTCGGCGTGGTAGCGGCGACGGCTGCTGCTGCTGCCCTGGGGGCGGCAGCGAAGTCGGAAGGCGCGGCTGGAACCCGCCGCGGACCAAATCTGTGGACAAAGAACGAGCGGCAGAATCCGGGCGGCCAGCGCGGCGCAACTGGTTCTGATGCCTCCTGTGCACCCCAGTAGCACCTTGAACAGTATAAAAACCGCGACCCTGGACACTTATCACGGTACCACGTTCCCAACGACGGCGACCGTGATAAACTCTGAAAAAAACGGCGTCGTTGCGCTGAAAACGCGTGCGATGCTCAGAAGCGGCGGGTCGATCCGGGGGGTGCAACAACCGTAGTAGGGTGCGATGACGACGGCCGTGGAGAAGCTCCGCAGGCGAAGGGCCGTCGCGTGGCGTGGTCCGGTACGACGACAGGAACGTGATGAGGGCCTGCTGACGAGAGTGCGTAGCACGAAGGCGGACCATATGATCCTTGAATGTGCGTACAAAACGTTCCGCTGCACCATTCGATTGAGGGTGGAACGGCGGAGTAAGAACATGGCGAATGCCATTGGCAGAAAAAAAACTTTCAAATTCAGCAGAGGTAAATTGTGGACCATTGTCAGACACTAAAACTTCTGGAAGACCCTCAATACAAAAAATTGAAGTCAACGCCTGTATAGTTTGTGCAGACGTTGTAGACTGCATGGGCACAACAAACGGAAAATTACTAAATGCATCTATCACGATGAGCCAACGAGAATGCCAATATGGACCAGCGAAATCAATATGTACTCGCTGCCAGGGACCGGCAGGGCGTGCCCACTCAAAATAGCGTTGAGGCGGAGCAGCTTGGTGTTCGGCACACGTCGAACAATCTGTAGACATCTGCGTAATCTGCTTATCAATGCCGATCCATGTACAATGACGGCGGGCTAGCTGCTTGGTGCGGACCACTCCCCAATGACCTTGATGCAACAAGTCGAGGACCTTGGATTGGAGCACTTGGGGGAACCACTACACGAAGCTGGTCATTCTCGGTGCGTAACAGCAAAACTCCGTGCGAAACAGACAACAGACGACGTTGCGGATAATAGCGACGAACCACAGGATCCGATATGTCCTTTGCCTTGGACGGCCAACCACGTTGAACAAAACGTAATAGTAAACTCAGATGAGGATCCGTAGCTGTCTCACGTGCCACCTGACGATAATCAATCGGAAAATCCCGGAGGGATTGATGCTCATCGGCGTCAATCTGATGGCAAGAGTCGTCAGAGGAATCGAAGACATCATCCGCAGCAATCGGCAATCTAGAAAGCGCGTCAGCGTTTGCATGCTGAGCTGTAGGGCGATACAGTATCTCATACTGGTATTGTGATAACAAAAGAGCCCAACGTTGTAGTCTCTGAGCTGTCCGCTGAGGAACTGGTTTAGACGGATGAAACAGCGACGTCAGGGGCTTGTGATCTGTGACTAAATAGAATGGTCTACCATAGAGGTAGTGATGGAATTTTGTGACACCGAACACAATAGCCAACGCTTCCTTGTCCAATTGGCTATAATTACACTGAGCTTTGTTTAGCAATTTAGAGGCGAACTCAATAGGACGTTCGGTGTTACCGACTCGGTGAGACAACACAGCACCGAGACCGAAAGAAGAAGCATCACAAGCTAACACCAGAGGCTTGTTAGGGTCGTAATGGACCAGACAACGATCATTCAATAAAGCCTCTTTAAGCTGCTGAAAGGCTGATTGGCAATCAGCTGACCACACAAACGGAACATTCTTACGGCGGAGACGATGCAACGGTGCAGCAATCTGTGATGCATTAGGTATAAACCTAATATAATATGTCAATTTGCCAAGAACTGCTTGCAATTCATGCAGATTGCGAGGGGCGGGCAAATCACGAATAGCTGCTAAATGCGACTGGGAGGGATGAATGCCTTGAGCATTAATAACATGTCCCAGATACTCCATCTCCGTAAGGAAAAATGAACATTTATCGATGTTGCAACGTACGCCTGCCTGAGACAACACTGTAAACAAACACTCCAAATTACGGAAATGTTCAGCAGGCGTCCGACCGGACACAACAATATCGTCTAAATAGTTGCAACACGATGGCACATTAGCCAGAAGTTGTGACAAAAAACGCTGAAAAACAGCTGGAGCTGACGCACAACCAAAAGGCAAACGCAGAAAACGGAACAACCCCAACGACGTGTTTATGACAAAATACTGTTGTGATTGCTCGTCGAGGGGCAATTGCAAATATGCTTCACGGAGATCAATTTTGGAAAAGAAACGAGCTTCCCCTAACTTATCCATCAGCTCGTCCGGTCTAGGCAAAGGAAAAGAATCAATGACAGTCTGAGGATTAACTGTCGACTTAAAATCAGCACACAAACGTAACTTGCCAGACGGTTTCTTTATAATAACTAAGGGAGAAGCCCACTGGCTCGCTGAAACGGGTTGAATAACACCGTTGTTTTGCCAACGACGAAGTTCATCTTCTACAGGTGCCCGGAGGGCGTGAGGCACTGGACGAGCACGAAAAAATCGAGGCTGAGCATTATCTTTTAACGTAATATGAGCGGCAAAGTTCGCAGCACAACCGAGTTCGTCTTTAAATATGTCACTGTAACGTTTACACAAATCGGTTATGCTGTCTTGAGGAACAACAACAGAATTAAGTTGCAACACATTGTCTTGGATAGACAGGCAAAACAAGTCAAAACAGTCTAATCCGAAAATGTTTACACTGTCTGTAGCGCGGAGCACTGTGAATGAAACTGTTTTGGTATTGCCACGGAATGTGGCTGGCACGCTACATACACCTAACACAGGAATTTGTTCTCCACTATACGTGGCCAAAGAATGTTTTGCCGCTGAAAGTTTAGGGCGGCCGATAGCCGCATACGTAGCACTATTTATGAGAGTCACAGACGCACCAGTGTCTAATTGAAAATTGAAGGTCTGATCCTGGATGCGTAGCTTCACAAATAGTTTATTACACTGTCTCTGGATCGGTGCAGCGGAGGCGGAAGACACAAAATCAGCGCGTTTAGCGCGTGTTCGCTGCTTACGACAACTCGTGGGTTGGGCGGGTGGAACAACAACTCCCGCTTCACTTGCAGTCTGTACATTACTTTTTACAGCGTTGGAATTACGCTTGGGTCGCATAGCAGAGGGCTGGGTGGGTGGCTTAGTGCGAACAAGTTTATTACCCACACGAACCGTGGAAGAGTCTGTAAACGCGACCTTCTGGGCGGGCTGGCTTTGAAGAACATGAATATCCATGGGCTGGGCAGCACTAGAATTGTTCTTGCGTTTACGCAAACAAACAGTCTGGATGTGTCCTTTCCTTTGACAAAAGTGACAAACCGCGTTTCTTAACGGGCAACGTTCACGAGGATGAGCAAGAACACACTTAGGGCAAGACTTAACTCTATCATTTTGCACACGCGGCTGACGAATGTGTTTAACATGACGCGGCCGGCTAGTGTTTACAGTCTGACTCTGCCGGTGGGGCCGCGGGCGTGACATAACTTGCTTAGCACAGGCAATTTGAGAAATACATGGCTGATCTAACTCACACTCAGCATAGTCAAAAGTATCTTGGGCTTCAATAATGTTCATCACAGTCTCTAATGACGGGTCAGGCAACTTTAAGATAGCAGCACGAATACGAGAATCTGCAATGTTTTGAGTAATAGCGTCGCGTAACATGACATCACTGTAGGAAGCTCCACACACACAATTAAATCGGCACTGACGGGTGAGGCCTCGTAAATCTGTTAACCACTGTTTATTAGATTGATGTGGCAGTTTCTTTAATCTGAAGAACTTGAATCTGGCCGCTGCCACATGAACTCGCGACTCGAAATACTCAGCAAGCTTGGTAACTACAACGTCATAGTCTAAAGCTTCTGGCTTGGATTCCGGGAACAACCCACAAAGTAGTCTATAGACTTCCACGCCTGCAGTGGAAATTAAATAAAGCTGCCGCTCATTACCTGTGATTTTGTAGACTGACATGTGCGCCTGCAACTGCGCGAAATATTCTTGCCATTCTTCTCGTGATGCCTCAAAAGCACGAAATGGCGGTGCTGCCTGTGCTTGTTCCTTGTGTTGGGGTGGATTAGCCGCTTGTTTGGCGATTGCTTCCACCAGACTTTGTATTTGCTGACTCTGTAACAAGATCAACTGTTGTAATTCGGCAGACATAGTGAACACAAATTAAACCAGCCCCCAAAATTCTATCTCAAGAAACAAGTGGAACCAGCCCTGCACACGAGTTCGGAAGTCCTCGTTGCCAGTTTTGTGACGGCCTTCGTAGCGACAACACTTTGCTGTAGAAACGGCCTACGAAGTCACCGCCACACTTTTAATAGCGGGCCGACCGGTCCGCTGGAACAGTGAACAGAAAGATGAAAACCCAAACACTCGGATTAAATGAAAGTCGGTACTTATCTTTATTAACGACGATACAGAACACAGTGGTGAACATGGTCTACAGAAATCTGTCTAGTTCGAGTCGGAGCGGCTAGGTCAGCGTCGGCTGACGACAAACAACAACTCTGCTGCGATGAACACACAACTGACTAGCAGGTACACAATTCGGTGGCGAGTATACAACTGAGCGGCGAATCCAGAACTGTCCTAGCGCTCGCGACTCCAGCGCTTAAGAAGCCAGAAGCCAGCGGTGGCGCGCGCAGACTTGCGGCGATTTCCTGTATCGCTGGCGCTGCTTATGCAGACGGCGTCCGTACTTTGATGCTGCCAACCTTTTGGCAGCGGGCTCGGGTGGCATTACTGGCTAGGATATAACAATGACCACCCGACCTTGAAGGAAATATCTAGTGCAGCGAGGACTATATCTAAAGTACATGTGCTTGTGCTGTCTGTCTTCGTGGTGTATGTACGAATGTCTGGCGATTGATGGCTATATGCATGATGCAAAAGGGGCGATTTTGTATGATGCAGGGTACGAATTGTATGTTTACTACATTGACACGGTTGGCGGTGATATATTGTCGGGTTGGAGATCGGTTTCACACTATAATATTTAAGCTTCCATCCTCAGTGGCAGAGCAGTGTAATTGAGTAAGAGTCTTTACATACTTGACGATCTGTAGGCCACTTTTCAGGGTTTAATTGTCAGAGGAATATGGCGATCTGTACAAAATAGTTTTGCTACTGCAAGTCTCCTCTGCAGTAAGAAACAAAAGGTGGACAGTGCTTCCACACTGGCAGCATCAGTAATTTGGCAGGTAAATTCAGTAAGAGCTTATCATAATGCTCCATTCATTCACAAGACCTCCTTTGTGCTGGGGCATAGGAGCCTCTACAAACTGATTCGAATAAGATGGAGGCTAGGTATATATGGAAAGTTCTGAGAAAGCATGTGTTCATAGAAAAGTTGAAGCAGACCATCCATCTCTGGTGTGGATGCCATCACTCATCCGCCACTGTGTCATTAGGACATCTCCAGACCAGTAGCTGTAGGACACCGAAAATTCCAGCCATTTTTCTCTTCTGTAGGACAGTGCTTCGAATTCTGTTAGTGTAATTGTTCCAATTTTCCCGTTTGTGCTTAGACAGTGCTTTCTTTCCAAACAACAAGAATGCTTTTATGATTAACGGTGTTCTCACGAGCATGCACAGACGTGGTGAGGGCTTTTAGCGGTGAGAAGTTTATCATTTCTGAGACGTGTGTTGAAAATAGGATATTACGAGTTCCAGGGAGGGAATCCATGATGCCTAGTGAGGACGATGAGGAAGAATGCAATCGGTGTTATTCTGGCTATTTTCGTTAACAGGTCGTGTTAGGACATGAATTTCTATTCAGACATTCTTTGACGTCACAAAGGCTACACCAAAAGTGACCGTTAACTATGTGATAGTTTACCAATTCCTAGAAGGGACTGATACGTAATGGATGGACTGCCCTGTTAGAATCGCGACGAAGAACGTAGTTGGTTTTATTCTGGGCTATTTCCGTAAACAGATCCTGTTAGGACAAGAATTTCCTTTGAGACAAGCTGAGACATCACGAATGCTCCTCCAAAAGCGAAAGATAACTATTTCTGCCTCACTTCACCAATTCCTAGAAGGGACTGATAAGTAATGGACGTGCTGTGCCATTAGGATAGCGTGAGGCAGAGCAGTCGGTGTTATTCTGAGGTATTTTCCTTAACAGGTCCTGTTACGACAAGAATTTCGATCCAGACAAGCTGAGACATCACGAAAGCTACAACAAAAGCGACAGTTAACTATTCATGTGGCACTTTACCAATTTCGAGGAGGGACTGATAAATAATGAATTGGCTGTCCTGGTAGGATCACGAGAGAGAAAGCAGTCGATGTTTTTCTGTTAAGCACTGGAACAGGTTTCTATAGCATGACCTGTGACATCAGTATCCACAGGAACAGAGGTATTGCGCCAGCAGTAGTAAACACGTACGCGCAGGGCCCAGAGGGTGGATTGGCTCTTATTTACATAGACATGTTACGTCAGAATAACACTCGAAGAAATGTAACTGTATACCCAAAAACAGACGCGACTTCCACCAGCTGGCTGCCATCAGCAACGGACTGAGAGCAATAGCTCGCACCCCTGTATTCGTCTGTCCAGCAGTGGCTCATGGCATCGGCGCATCTGCACATTGGAACAGCTCACTGAGGGTGATCTGTTAAGCAAACATTTTGCTGGACCCCAGGTAAAAAGGACGTGTGTCATCACGCTAGCAACGGTGTCTAGGTATGCACGAGTTTCAAAAGGAATTTCTCGGGTGTCGTCTATGAAAGGGATGCCACCTCATTGTTCTCACGGGACCCGAACTGATACCTGCATTTTGTTTGGCAACTGACAGCCGCATCTTCAATTCGTGGGGGCTGTCAGTGCATCCTGACTCGTGTCAGCGAGTGCATTAGCGTTCCGTGTGGTCCAGTGGACAGAGGATTGTGTACGGTGTGTGCTTCTCGATTGAAAGATTTGCCAGTGTAATTACGTAAATAAAATACTCTTGAATTTCCCTTTATGAGAAACTTCCTCTCCACTGCAGGTAGAGGAGGGGAGGGAGAGAAGGAAGGGGGCAGGTGTGTGTGCGGTGGCGGATTTTCTATAGGGGAGGAGTTAATTAATTGATCAATTTAATTAAGTAGTCAATCAAATTGATAAGAGCGAGGGGGGCTATTCGAATAAATCAGACCTGACATTGTACCTATATCAGTGAGAAGCAGGTGGTGGGTTGGAGGTTTCCAGAAGGGTGAGTGGGGAGAGGGGGTGTGGGAACAATAGGTTAAGGATTTGTCAGTCAAAAGGAAGGACCCTTTTAACAGAACAATAGGTTAAGGACCTGTCAATCAAAGGCGAGCAATAGGTTTGCCACTCAGTGCATACCTTCCCCTGATGTAGAGCAATCTGCACTAAAAAAAATGTGCTAGAACGAAGCTTGTCCCACTACTTATATATGGGGTGTTCAGAAACATTAAGAACAGCCAGTAAGAGTGTTAGAGAGGAGGTTGTACTGAGAATCAGTTCTTAAGAAACAAAAAGCAAAATGATGAGCCGTTTCCATGTTAACTGGCAAAATCAAACACTTGTACATGCTAAAATGTGGTAATGCAGAGACATCTGAGGGACCATGAGTTACCACTTGACCTCCTCTGCTTTGTAAATGTTTTAAATTTAATCAACGTATAACCATGAATTTCTTTTCTATATGATAAATATCTATATATGTATCATTTCGGTTGTGAAAAATTTAAGGCAGGTGAGGAAAGTCCATATTTGTTCATTTTGTTGGAACCAAACGGAGACCAAGTTTGGCGCCACTGTCTGTGGCAGATTGCTTGAATATGCGTGCTCGACGGCCTGACTGCCGATTTCAGTACTAATTAACTCGGAAACGGCGCAACGATCGATTTTTTTTCTTAACAGTTATCTCTCAGCACAGCCTCCCAGCAATGCCCTTACAAGCTTTTCTGACTGTTTCTGACTACCCTATATATACAGGGTGGTCCATTGATAGTGACCGGGCCAAATATCTCATGAAATAAGCGTCAAACGAAAAAACTACAAAGAACGAAACTTCTCAAGCTTGAAGGGAGAAACCAGATGGCGCTATGGTTGGCCCGCTAGATGGCGCTGCCATAGGTCAAACGAATATCAACTGTATTTTTTTAAATAGGAACGCCCATTTTTTATTACATATTCGTGTAGTACGTAAAGAAATATCAATGTTTTAGTTGGACCACTTTTATCGCTTTGTGAGATGACGCTGTAATAGTCACAAACGTATAAGTACGTGGTATCACGTAACATTCCGCCAGTGCGGACGGTATTTGCTTCGTGATACATTACCCGTGTTAAAATGGATCGCTTACCAATTGCAGAAAAGGTCGATATCGTGTTGATGTATGGCTATTGTGATCAAAATGCCCAACGGGCGTGTGCTATGTATGCTCCTCGGTATCCTGGACGACATCATCCAAGTGTCGGGACCGTTCGCCGGACAGTTACGTTATTTAAGGAAACAGGAAGTGTTCAGCCACATGTGAAACGTCAACCAGCGCCTGCAACAAATGATGATGCCCAAGTAGGTGTTTTAGCTGCTGTTGCGGCTAATCCGCACGTCAGTAGCAGACAAATTGCGCGAGAATCAGGAATCTCAAAAACGTCGGTGTTGAGAATGCTACATCAACATCGATTGCATCCGTACCATATTTCTATGTACCAGGAATTGCAGGGCGACGACTTTGAACGTCGTGTATAGTTCTGACACTGGACACAAGAGAAATTACTGGACGATGACAGATTTTTTGCTCACGTTCTATTTAGCGACGAAGTGTCATTCACTAACAGCGGTAAAGTAAACCGGCATAATATGCAATATTGGGCAACGGAAAATCCACGATGGCTGCGACAAGTGGAACATCAGCGATTTTTAATGTATGGTGAAGCGTTATGGGAGGAAGGATAATTGGCCCCCATTTTATCGATGGCAGTCTAAATGGTGCAATGTATGCTGTTTTTCCTACGTAATGTTCTACCGATGTTACTACAAGATGTTTCACTGCATGACAGAATGGCGATGTACTTCCAACATGATGGATGTCCGGCACATAGGTCGCGTGCGGTTGAAGCGGTATTGAATAGCTTATTTCATGACCGGTGGACTGGTCGTCGAAGCACCATACCATGGCCCGCACGCTCACCGGATCTGACGTCCACGGATTTCTTTATGTGGGGAATTCTAATGGTTCAAATGGCTCTGAGCACTATGGGACTCAACTGCTGAGGTCATAAGTCCCCTAGAACTTAGAACTACTTAAACCTAACTAACCTAAGGACATCACACACATCCATGCCCGAGTCAGGATTCGAACCTGCGACCGTAGCGGTCGCGCGGTTCCAGACCGTAGCGCCCAGAACCGCTCGGCCACTCCGGCCGGCTATGTGGGGAATGTTGAAGGATATTTGCTGTCGTGATCCGACAACGCCTGAGAACATGCGTCATGTGCGAACATTACGGAAGGCAAACTACTCGCTGTTGAGAGGAATATCGTTACACGTATTGCGAAATGAACTGAGGTTGACGGACATCATTTTGAGCATTTACTGCATTAATGTGGTATTTACAGGTAATGAAGCTGTAACAGCATGCTTTCCCAGGAATGATAAGTTAACAAAGGTACATGTATCACATTGGAACAACCGAAATAAAATGTTCAAACGTACCTACGTTCTGTATTTTAATTTAAATAAGCTTTCTGTTACCAACTGTTCGTCTAAAATTGTAAGCCATATGTTTGTGAATATCGCAGCGCCATCTATCACAATGCGAAAAAAGTGGTCCAACTAAAAGATTCAGATTTTTTACGTACTTTATGAATATGTAATAAAAAATTGGGGGTTGCTATTTAAAAAAACGCAGTTTATATCCGTTTGACCTATGGTAGCGCCCTCTAGCGGGCCAACCATAGCGCCATCTGGTTTCCCCCTTCAAGCTTGAGAAGTTTCGTTCTTTGTAGTTTTTTCGTTTGACGTTTATTTCGTGAGATATTTGGCCCGGTCACGATCAATGGACCACCCTTTATATGATTTAAGTAAAGAACACCTTTTATTATTTTAACGTATCGTAAGAGTTCAACAGATCGATAGATTTTACTAACTTCTCCATTTTTCCTTTGGGTTTGTTGTTTTTTTCTTTCTTTCCTTCGTTTTCTTCTTCCTCGCGGTCCTTGGGAATTACCCCAGGTACCTGTAGTCAGTGACGACGTGATATTATTGCTGGATAGTTTCCTTGAACTTGATGTGTGTGTTTTTGCAGGTCGTCTGAGTAAATAACGGATCGGGAAGTGACGCAGTTCCTAACAATACAGGAGTCCGTTCAATGAGCCAGGCCGTTGCTCAATATGAGTCGTGATGGTTAGGGAAATCACGAATGTGTGTGTCCCAGTCACCAAAAACTGAAGAAGGCCGCGAAGTGGAGGAGGAGCGCGAAGAAGTGACAGCAGCGAAAGGTAAGACATAAACATATATCTGAGTTCTTGGCCGTCCAAGGCACGCAAAACACTAGCACCAGATTGATTACTCCTTGCTGCAGATGTACAACACAAATTCTCACGAGGGACTAGAAAAAATAAGTAACTTTTACTGAGCGCTGCGCTACACTTTAGAGTGAACAGATCCATGACATTGCTTTTCAGCATAGTCACACAACGGTTGAAGCGTTCCGGCAGTCGCTCAGTAGATGATGATGATCGTTACGTGATTAGAGGGGCTGCACTACTGGGACTTCAGTCCCTCGACGATGGAAATTAGCTCCTTAATCACGGAGCCTTCCGGGAAACACTGTGTGCACTTCCTCATCGTTGGAAAATGTCTTTCCCTCCAGGTTCCTTCAGCTTGTCGAAAAGATGGAAATCGCGTGGTCCGAGATGTGGAATTCTCAATTAGCGTCACCCTGGTCTGTGCGGCCTCGATGTATATCTCGTCAGCGTTTCACTACGGTTGGATAAGACATTGCGTTTCGTCCATATACCGTGAGAAATGGACGGTGAATCTGCGTGAAATTTAGACGTTCGGCCTGCATACTCCAGTGCAAGAGTACGTTCCTGGTTAGTGCGCCATTTAAATCTCACTCGTATCCACCTGTTAGACGTACTGTAGTGGACTGTTAAGGCAGCCAGTCCACAGTGACGGGTAGCCGAGAGGGCACACGTACACACACGCCGACTGGCGCGAAGTCTGGAACAGGATTCGTAATGAATGTGATAAAGAAAAGAACGTAGCTACTAGAACACTTAACTTTTATATCGTCCTTTGGTATACAGCATTCTTGATGATACAAGTAAGACTATCTTGAGATACATGCAATGGTACAAATGGCGCCTTGCTAGGTCGTAGCCATGGACTTAGCTGAACGCTATTCTGTCTCTCGACAAATGAGAGAAAGGCTTCGTCAGTGTAGTCGCTAGCAAAGTTGTCGTACAACTGGGACGAGTGCTAGTACGTCTCTCGAGACCTGCCTTGTGGTGGCGCTCGGTCTGCGATCCTGACAGTGGCGACACGCGGGTCCGACATGTACTAATGGACCGCGGCCGATTTAAGCTACCACCTAGCAAGTGTGGTGTCTGGCGGTGACACCACACGTACCGCAGCAGAACTGTCACCTCAGGAAACTCGGGAAATGTCCTCCCTTCTAACAGTGAGCCACTCTCTTCCCACAGCGGTCATAGCGTGGGTCGATCTCTGTAACGTGCTCTCTGAAGGCCTTACATATTTCAGCCTCTTTTGATACTCTGACGTAGTAAGGGTCATCACCAGACAGGCTTTACCCATGTGTGCGTCTAATTACGAGTTCTCAGTGTATAGAAATTCCTGTAACCCCTAATCTCATATGCACTTCCGCAATACGCTGCCATTGTCATAATTTGTAAAATGTCCCACTTGTACCCTAAAATTTTAGGGCGAGGTTTTTAAGGTGTTGTCAGGGTGGCGGGCTCGTCCATGTTTTTTCCTACGTGATCGGCCGGCCACATCAATATCTGCTTTGCTTCTCGTCGTTTCTTACTTGTGTTTTGTTTCACAGTTTTAATACACCTGTGTATTTTAACGCTATCTTACACTGTGTAAACTAGTGTAATTTTTGCGGGTGAGACTGAGGGAGAATGAATGCAATGTCATCTCAATGGCTTTCTTACTTCTTTTATTGCATTTTCTACGTTCAACCGGATTCATTTCGAATAATTTTCGTATTGGCACTGATAATCTCATCATTGGGCGCGTCTAAACCGCGCGCGCACACACACACACACACATACACACACACACACACATACACAAACAAACAAACAAAACAGTACTTCACATTAATGTGAGAAATGTTCGTCAAGACTGGAGTTTTTAGATACTTCTAGCTACGACATTCGAGTGATACTCTTGCTTGCAGTTCATGTTTGTTGTGCCCATTGTGGTTGAGCATTATCGCATATGAAAAGGAAGAAGTCACCAATGACGCGTACATGCACCAGGTTAAATACTCACTAGATCGTTTCCCTTTATCAAGGAACTGCCATAGAATAGTTTCAGGTAAGATGTGAGTCCGGTAAGTCCTCGAAAGCTGGATCCGTCACGTTAGCGGCTCCGCCAAGATGTCGGGGAGCTTTCTTACGACTGTTTTGTTACGTTGTGCACAAAGGAGGAGGACGAAATTAGTGTTTAACGTCCCGTCGACAACGAGGTCATTAGAGACGGAGCACAAGCTCGGATTAGGGAAGGATGGGGAAGGAAATCGGCCGTGCCCTCTCAAAGGAACCATCCCGGCATTTGCCTGAAGTGATGTAGGGAAATCACGGAAAACCTCAATCAGGATGGCCGGACGTGGGACTGAACCGTCGTCCTCCCGAATGCGAGTCCAGTGTGCTGACCACTGCGCCACCTCGCTCGGTCGTTGTGCACAGACTCTCCAGTTGTAAAGCATTGAGTCTCCTTTATGAGTTTGGTATAAATCGCGACCCGTCGCAGAAGCACGCTCAGGCACCTATTGGTGGCGCTTCGCTGAATTAAGATCAGTAAGGTCTCGAGCTGACGCCCTAAATAGGACACTTGCCTCATATTAAAATAAAAAAATAAAAAACGTTTTCGGTTTATCGGCCGAGTCAGATGTTCGCGATATACTCCAGTCACTGCAGGTCAGCGCTCCAGTAGTACGTGGAAGTAGGCTGCAACCGGTTTCTTTCCCCTTTCATCTCCAAGCTTAGCTTGTGGTCCGGCTCCAGAAACCTAGACGCTGATGGGACCTTAAACTTTGATTTTACTAATAATGAAAATGGTAAACAGGGCAAGAGGATTGATTATTTTTCACTTTCTCTTAATTGTAATGCATTACCACTCGTTTCTCGACATGTGCTGTCCCCGCCGGTGGTGTTCAAGCCCAGTTTAGAGTTCAGCTTAATTAACTTCCGGCTCCTGAGCTATTTGTTTTTCTGTATGGAAGATACCTCCGTACATTTAGTGCGACTGCAAATTATGGCGATGGAAACTGAACCAGCCGAACTCAAAAAATATTTTTGGATGGAACATACCTCTGAAACGTCTTTGATCGATAAAAAAAGGAAAACAAATGAAGGTGGCAAACTATTTGTGGCTACTTTTTCAGTTCTTCATCATCAGTTAAAATGGACATTCACGGATTTGAATCACAGGCAACAAGATGAAGATTAAAAATATAACTCTTCTTGTATTTTGGAATGTCATAGGACTGTGAAAAATGCTTTCTTACGTGTGTCATCTTTTACAGAAAACATTTTCCTGTTCATGGAAAACAAACGTAGGACCACTTCTGTCGCGAAATTATGTTTTTATCCATAACATTTCAGCATTCTCATGCAGAAATGAGCACATTCACACATCCGCCATGAAAAATGAGAGACCATATT